>NW_027496713.1:0-209457 GCF_021521415.1 Bidens hawaiensis
GTTCGGAGTTGGAGGGCAGTCAAGGATGAAGAATTTGGCATCATACTTCATACACATATTACCAGCTAAGTCTTTTTCATTATCTATCTTGCTTGTTTATTTTTATTTTTATTTTTGTTTTTATATTTTTAGTTTTTTGTATTTCGAATTTCTTTTTATTTTAAGTCCTTATCCTTACATTTAGGACAATGCAAAATTTAAGTGTGGGGATAGGATATTTAAGTCGTAGTTAATTTTATATGATTATCGTTAACTTTAAAAATAATGAAAAAAAAAAGTTTTGAAAAAATGTGCTTTGAAATTGTTTCTTTTTGCATTTAAATAGGAGATGATGATACTTATTGGGAATCGGTTTTTCAAGCTACTAATAATAAGAAATAATTAAAGAAAACGCACTTAACTTGGGATGTGTTGGTAGGCTCAGCCTTGAGAATGAAATGGCAGTTTGATAGTTATATTATTTTTAGTGGGAAACATGTTAAGTCTGTATAAAATTCGAGATGAAAGGTCGGACCATACTCAAGCCTCATTTTTAGTTTGATTGTAGAAAGTTATGAATTTTAGAAATCTGAATACGTTATCATACGATGCTTGGGTAGGTTTAACGTTAGAGTATGCCGTGTAGCCAGTGATATAAACTAAAATCTTGCACTTCTAGTTTTAGTGGTTAACACTTCATAGACATATGGTTTTATAGCCTTAAATCCTGTATTGATGGGATGCTCCGGGGTTCGAAGACCATGGGTCTGTATATGGTTTATCATCTGGGTATTTATATTTCCTAAGTGGATTTGTGGATATTTAAAAAAGCCTAAAAAGAGCAAACCCGCAGTTTATCTGCCAAATTATAAAGTCATTAAACATGATCACTACGTGCTTTAAAAGTACAAATTCACTATTGAGTTGATCATACACGCTGTTAGTCATATGAGGTCCCCGTGCTCGCGTCTTAGTACCATTAAGAAACAAACCACACGGGACACGTCATATGTAAGTCCCACAGATAAATTCGTGCGTGCTCACCTATGGAGATGGACTTTGGGGTGTTGCTTGATAACGTGGGTATGTCATGTAGTGGGGAACACTAGCTAGTTAGTCAAATAATCGAACCTTAATCGTATCTAATGGCTGCTTGGTAGACTTTGATGCTTAAACTTAGGTGGATAAACAATATCCTTTATCGTCTTAGCTATTCATGAAAAATGTGCAACAAAGTTTCAAATCTGCTTTTTATGAGGTTTAAGTCAAGTTGGGGTGGTTTGATCCGATAAAATCTAAAATAAAACGGGTCTTGACTGTGGGTTCTACTAGATTATATAATAATAATAATAATAATAATAATAATAATAATAATAATAATAATAATAATAATAATAATAATTATGATAATAATAATAATAATAATAATAATAATAATTATGATAATAATAATAATAATAATAATAATAATAATAATAATAATAATAATAATAAATAGTTGGATCTTACTTGTCCTGGTAAAGACAAAGGCATGGGTTTAAGTAGACAACAATATCGGTGACCGCAGTTTTTGCGTTGTTCAACATTTTAAGATAATCTAATAAGTTTTTAAGACCGTATTTCTCCGATTTTGATCCATTGCAATTAGATTTTTCAGGGACGAAAAAAGATAAGTGTGGGATATTTTATATAATGCTAAGTATATATAATTCCCTTGTATATTTTATATAGTATTTTATTAGTTTTTGTTCTGTTTTTATTAGAATTTGTATATTACTAACATATTTGAATAAAGTAGGTTCCAGATGTTTATCGTGGTTTAAATGAGCGAAAAATGAGCTAAAATAGAGACCGGAGCTTAAGAATTGAACCAGACCGCATCAGTAAACGAACCGGACCGGACCAGACCGGTCCCCCTCCCATTTGCCGGAGCGCTGTGCGACGGGGAGGGACCAAGCCCGCCGTGTGGCGCGGAGGGCCATTTTTTCCAGAATCTTTGATTTTTAGTTATTTTGGGCCTTAGAAACCTATTTAAACACCTCTACACTCAACCTTAGACATAACCTGAATACCCTAACCAGCTTGGACAAATTTGGGAGCTCAATAGGTGATATTTTGGAGGCATGGAATCATACGGTGACGTGCTTATCAATCAAGAACGAAGACCACGGGTTTTATCGCCTTTAATATTTCGTTTCTTTTGTATTTCACTATGAATTCCTTTATCATTATTTTGTTTGATTTTATTATGCTAGCCTAAACATTATAGACTGCCTAGGCTTATGATGAACCTATTTTGACGTTGTGATTTGATTTGGGATTTATTTATCGTTATGGTTTTTATGATTTAGTAAAATGTTTAATTATATTAAATTGATGCATTTGGATACTTAGGGTTGTTTGTTAAGTTTTATTATTCCATTGTTGCCTTGATTATTGTTTGTGTTTTTGACTATTTTATAATTGATTTCGTATAAGATCATAGGAATAATATTATTTAATTAAATAAATCTAAGTGTGATGCTAACCTAAAACCTGTAAAGTGCTAGGTTATTGATAGATATTTATTATTTAATCTTGCTAGATTTAGTTCTTCGTAAGGAGTTCGTCTAGGTTTGATTATTTATTATTGTCTATTGAATCAATTAAATATATTAAATTGCCTTTGATTTTCGCGCTGTAAGGTAGGATTTCGTATAAAGGAACTAAGCCATAATTAATTAGGGGACCGTAAGGAAACTTGATTTGTAATACTGGTGTGCGTTAAAACTTATTAGAAACCCATAGGTGTCTTCTTGAGAAGGGTCAGGGGTCATGTTCGGGTTTTTCTCTTAAGTGTCTATTTTACGATCCTAGTCCATAACTAAATATTTTTCCGGTTAATTAACGACTGAAATTTAGCTGATTCTAGCCTAGGTAGTTTTCTCATCATCATCTTATTTAAATAACAAACTTGTGTTTGTTTAATTTACTTGTTTTTCTTAAATAGTTTTTAAATAGTTTAAAATTAGTATTTTAATAAAAACCCCTCTAAAAACAAATAAACAAATAGTCGTGTTAGTATTACTTGAGTCTAATTAGCTAACTTACGTAATTTAAAGAGTCTCGTGGGTTCGATATCCGGATTTACTTAGCTGTACTAGAGTCGACCGGTTCACTTGCCAGTTAGTAGTTTAGTTAAGTTTAAGAGTCTAGAATTTATTACTTAGTGTCTAGATTAGCATGTTTTTATATAACTACTTTTAGCACATCAATTACCTCAAAAGGAAGAGTGATTGTAAAGGGAAGAAAGGTGGTGGAAGACGATGGTGGTTCCAGAGTGGTGGTTCGTGGTGATTGTTAGAGAGTGGAGGTGGTTCCTGATGGTGACGGAGGTGGCCGTAAATGTGGCGGAGCCACATATATACCATCGGGTTCGGCCGAACCCGGTAAATTTTTAGTTTATATATGACCTATATGTACGACTTAACAAGCGAAACCGTACCTTTTCGGTGAGGGAACCCACTATCGTGTTAAAAAAATATTTGAACCCAACAAAAAAAGCCCAAAGTTATTAATAAAATAGGTTTATAAGCCCAACCTAATTAGCATTAACATAAATACATAATACATAAAAAACCCAAAAACAACAACGGTTCAATTTCTTATCTTTCGAATATCGACTAGGTCGGAGGTTCAGACTATCACCGATTCACCTCCTTATTCGCCTGCCAGTTCACCTCCTTCATACTTTAGTGTCCTTTACCTTTAAATCTTCAATATCATGTATGTAAGTATGCTAACTCTTGAATAGTTGAATGCTTAAAAAACAAAGATATTCATATTATATAGGGCCATAAATCGAGTATTCGAGAGTATTGTTGAACCCATATAAAATATTCATATTATAAATGGCCACAATTTGTTTGTTTTGTTTTTTTTATCTAGATGGTAGTTGCTCAATTTTATTAAAATATCTTTTAAACGGGTCAACAACGGTCGGCCGACTCTTTCTTTAATTGTTTCAAGCCTCTAAGATTTCAATTGATCATTCAATTCGGACCTCACAACGGCCCTTTCTTTGATTTTGATTTTTAAATAATCAAATCAAGTATGAGTAAAAAAACAAGGTTATTTTCTACTTTTTGTTTATCTAATTTTGCAAAAAAAGACGGTTGAACCAAAGAAACATCTTGGATATCCGTTGGTCCATCGTTTGCTGAAACTAGCATTAGTTCCACCGGTTGCATGGCAAGTATTGAGAGATGTTTTTCTTCAAAGAAGCACAAGATTTGTGTAATTGGATGGGTGACAGTTATAAAAATGATGCTTACATTTGTTATTTGAAAACTTGTTCTGTTTGAAATTCGCTATTGAAGATGTTATGAATCGTTTTCAAAGCATGAAAACGCGTAAGAAATAATAGTAATATGTAATATATTTTTTTTGTTTAACATGACTGTATTTTTTTTGAATGTTGACGATGTACTTTTTTTTTATGATAGCGATAATACATTTGATTTGTTTGACATACCGATCTGATCCATTCGGGCCCAAAAACTTTAACGCCGAACAAAAAATGAAGCACTAAAAAATCTCGAACCTATAGGAACAAATTCTTGACTCTTCCACTAGTCGTAAGTAGTGATGAGTAGGCTACGGTGTATTGCGGGGTTGTTACGGTGCGCTACAGTAACGTTTCGGTGTTTTACAGTGGAAAAGGTGGTAGAAATGGTGGCAGGTTGGCTGTGGTGATGTTACGGTGGAGTTACGGGTCGGTCCGTTAAGGAGTAACTAAGATGGAGCGAGAGAGAGACATGTGGTTGCTAGTGGTTTGGAGACCCATGGAGGAGGTAGGGTGGTGGAAGGTGGTTGTTAATGATGTTTTGTGTTGGTGGTGGGGCGGTAATTATGAACAAATGGTGGCCGCTTTGGTTCATGCAACAAGGAGAACTAGATAGAGAGGTTTTAAGTTGTTGAAATTTTTGAGTACGTATGCATGACCTGCTCGTTCCTGTATTTATATAATTAATGGTAAGCATGGCCAATGTTTCAAACAATGATGAATGATAATGGTTGGATGTGATGATACACTTTTCAAGTTGTGGGGAGTTGGTTGAGCAGAGCATATATGACAATGAAGAAAGAGAAGCAGAGGGAAGATTTTTTATGTGTGGTGATAAGTATGATTTGAAAACTAAAATCATTTATGTTGGGTTGAGTGTGTCCAGAACAAAAAGGCTAATGATTTCTATGTGTATGAAAATTTTCTTGCTTCACCATGAAAACGTACATCAGTGTGAATGATTTTTATTATTATTTCTTTTTCTCTTATTAATACTTTTTATTTTCTAGTAATCATAAGATTTGGTTGTTTGTATAAGATCACAGTGTATGTTGTTGTTTTTATTGTTGTTGTTGTTAACACTAGGATATTGGATGGTAATTCAATAAGATTAGCGTATATGAAATTGTTGAACGTGTTCATTCGTGTATGTACAAGTGGCATAAGGCTACATTGGAAAAATAAATGTCAAATGCTCGTAATTTGATTCGTGTTCGACACTCGAATATTTTATAAAAACATGTAAGAAATATAAACTTATAGCATAGACTTCGAATCTTCTAGTTCGTTTAAAAAATATATGGGTCGTTTAAAATTATCACCAACGTTCATATCCGTCAGATAAATCCGAAAATTAAAGTAATTAATTTAATTAAAAATAAATTACTTGTATGCAATGTATCTTGCTGGTGCGGACTTATGCTAGACTCGTCACAATTAAATTTAACTAATTTTAATCAGTTGGGAATTAATGTAACGAAATCATGTGTAAGGAATGTACGGAAAATTACCTGTTTTACGGAGTGTCACAAAACTAGTACGCAACACTCGTTCGAAAAAACCCTACTCATTCCCGAATTATGAAGCCAGGACAACCCCTGTTGCCACTATGGTAATTGTATTCGAGTAACTTATCACTGCAGGTAGCTGGTCTGGATGACGTGTTGCCGACTCAGAAACATTTCTGGTGCCAGAAAAACTGTTTTCCGATGCTTTTCTTCCGCCGATTACTAACTCGAGTTTCAAACCAACTTGATCGATCAGCCTCCCTCGTTGATCACAGCTGGACCTCGATTAACCTCCCTCGTCGATCACTTCTTGATCAATAAACTCCAAGAGAGTAACAGTTCTGATACCAATTCAAGGATGAATTGATATAGCTCACCAAGACGTAAACACACAAAATAGATATTGAATAACTCTTAATATATTATAGAGGAAATGTTGCTAAAAACCCCTATTACACATAACTCGTGTATCTCTAGATTAACCCTGGCTTGGTTGCATCATATGTGTGTCTCTAAATAAACCTTAACTCGGTTGCATTCACACATTCTATAATGCCTAACCATGACTTGGTTTATATAGACTAGCCTAACTTTCTAGTAAAGGCATTACCTATTATAATTAGATAACAATTGGGAAGCATGTTGTAATTATGAAACATAACCAAATATGGCCGACGTGTCATTGTTGGTCACTCAAGTTCACCGACTTATGACTTGGAGTCCGCCATTACGTCCAACAAACATGAGCCAGGGGATTACAATGATGAACAGGAAATCAAGGATGAGGATGATAAAAATGAGGAAGAGGGCGATTTGAATGTTGACATAGATGACAACAAAAAAAGAAATAAATAGTGTTGTTAAAAGCCATGCTCTAGTACAAAGTAGAGAATTGCCAATAAAAAATGACAAGTTAAGGTTTAGGATGGTTTGCACGGGTTTTTTGCCATGTTTCAGGAAGGCAGCATTGTAATACTCTTTGAAAATGAAGGGAAATCTCAAACTGTGGGTGGGACCCAAAGGGTAAGTGAGGGTTCACAAGTGGGCGGCTCTACATATACAGAAACTAAATACTTTTGGAGAGCTGGATAACTCTCTCGTTTGTGTTTTTTTGGCGTCCAAATATTTTTATTTTCTTACAATATTTATTGGTATGCTAACGGAGAGTAAACTTCGACCCTGGTTTCAAAAACTTGTCATAGTATTTGCAACGCGTCATCTCCTGTGTGACAGTCATAATACACAAGTCATAATGAACCCAAACCTCGAGGCATCTCGGGTATCAATGACCATAACAACATCATCGTTGGTTGCCATTGCTTCCCGGTTTAATCTAAATTGTTTTTTTACACCTAGGGGAGTGGTTTAACAAGTTAGGAAAGTGTTTTAACTACTAAACTTAACATACCTATATATAGTATGTGTATGCTTTATATATTCAAAACCAGTTCCAACGGTCCAAAAACGGCTATATAGCCGTTGGAACTGGTTCCCAACGGTAAAAAATGGTTTAGAAATGAAAAACCCGGTGTACCCGGTTTTCGGGTATAACTCGTACCTGGATACTACCCTACCTGGTTCCACTGGGTCCTGATTTTTCTATCGGGTTGGGCTCGGTTCCTGACGAGAACCGGTTCCAGTTTGTACCCGGTTTCAAAATAACCGGTTCCTACCCGATTTCAGGTTTAAAAAATACCCGATTTATGCACGTCTAGTTGTGGAATAACAAAAATGACTGGACCCGAACAAACTAATTTGACTGGTTATAAAAACTGGACATTGAATAAAAATTTTGATCGACTAAGAACAAACTATCTGGGATTGTTTAGTTGACGGAATTATTTTGTAAGGTTTTGTTGTGTTTTTGTGGAGTTCGCAACTCAAGTACGGGATGTTGCATAAACTCTGGATTGTCCGAGTGTTGAATTTTGTGGTCAAAAAATTAATTTGGAATTTTTAGTCAAAACTTGACCAGGGAGGGGAGGGTCAACGGCTTCTACCAGGGTCTAAAATTAACAATTAATATGCTATTTATTTTGTTTGTTAACAAGGAAATAACGATGTCTTTTAAAATTGCGTACCTTATCGAAGCTGAAGATGTAGCAAATCCATCTTAATGTGTTAAAACCTTAGCAAAAAGAAAAAAACACTACTATACTTGTATTTTCTTTTTGCCAACTTTAATCTTCAAATATTGTCATAACTATATATATATATCAAATTCTTAGTGTACTACATCCAATATTAGATATCCCAAAGTCACTTAACAAAAGTAACTTAAGTCGCCATATCCTATAGACATCATTTTGATGATATTACGATTTTACTTTTTATGCTCTCCTTCGGTTATTATAGCGAGTGTCGGCATCATACCGTTACCGTCAAGAACTGAAATGATACCGGCGAAATTCATGCCGTGGCCGCATAGCGCGCGTTTCCCACTAGTGTCTCTCTCTCTATATATAGGGTTAGAATATAATGGAAACCTCCCCACTTATAAAAACTCTAGAAACTCTATCACATCCATTGATCTAGTTACATCTACGGCTTGGACTAAATCTTGCAAAAGTGAACATTAATAAAGGACAAAAGGTGTAACGTCCAACTTTTTGTTAAATAATGAATGACGGAAAGTTTTGTTATTTAACTGTGTGTCGTTAAGTTAGTTTTGTGTTAAGTGTTTGGGAGTAGGATTTGGGAATGGGTGGTGGGACCCGTGAAACCCTCTCTATATAAGCCCAATCACTTCTTCTTTTCCTTTCTTTTTCTCATCCAAACACACAAACACACACACTCAAGAAACACACACATACAAGCCAAAGAAGGGTGGAATCTCGTGTTTAACATCGTCAAGCAACAAGAATCACGTCCAGATCCTCGAGTTGTCAAGATCTGAACTCGAACCCGCAAGCAAAAGGTGGGTTTTAGTTTAAAATGGTTAAGTTTTGTGATTAGAATCGGCATGCAAACAGTTATAATGATAGATCGGGTTGAGAAATGTAAGAAAAATATAAACTTGGTAAGTTATAACCTCTCGGGTGCACTTTGTGATAAAAAGATGGTGTTTGGACTTTGAGAGATGGGTTCAGGATCAGGTGCATGGGGTCAGAATGTGTCAAAAGTTGGGAAATAGTAAAAATCAAGTCCTGAGGAAGAGCCATGAAGTAAAATGGCTTAAAAATGGTAAAAGCGAAGAAAGGCAGGCATTTCGCTTCGCTCAGCCATGAGAATCGAAACAGGCATTTCGCTTCGCTTCGCCATGCGAAGCGAAACGCTTCCATGCTAAGAGAAACAGTTTCATGCGAAGCGAAACGCTTCCATCCGAAGCGAAACAGTTTCAAGCGAAGCGAAACGCTTCCATGCGAAGTGAAACAGTCCCATGCGAAGCGAAATTCTTCCATGCGAAATTTTATAAAATTCATTTTCTGATGCGTTTTTGTTAAAGGACTGTTAATGATAATAAAATTTTCTGCTCAACCCCAGCCAGGGGCGCTGCCCCTTGGAGCCTGCTAGGGGCTGCCGCTCCTAGACCCCCCTACCAGGGGCGCTGTCCCCGGACTCTCGTTAGTTGAGGGTTTCATAAATTTAGATGTAGGAAGTTCTGGTAATAGATAATTGACACGCGTAATGTATTGAACAGTTAGCCGTGCACAACTAAAGAATGGAATTACTGTTAACGGCGAGAGAAATCGACTCCAGATGAGTTCTAGCCCCATTTCTCTTTGAAATGTTTTCGGGGCTGCGTGCATACTCCTATGTAATAGTTAATACATTTACTTAATTGATAAGTGTATGATACGTGTATGACTATGTATTGGATGTTATTACTATATAATGATAGTATGAATGAGCATATATATATGTATTATTATATACATAAGACAGGTAAAATATGCACGTATGATAAAAGTATGGTTATTCGAGGTAGTAGGGACCAGACCCTTATAATATCTGTGATGTTAGGGACCAGACCCTTACAATATCTATGATGTTTAATGTAGAATAGCTTATGGTATATCTTAGGGTTTTATGAAAGAAAGTATGTAAGTACGTATGCATGTATGTGTGAAAGAAGTAATAGCAATGTAATGTATGAATACATATCTTCGGACGTGTATGAGTAAGGATAGGAATGTATTGTATGTTAAATTGATTAACTAGAACTCACTCAGCATAGCTGATTTTTAGTATGCGTGCAGGCAGATAGGTTGAGGCAGCTGGTTTGAGGAGGGACACATGGCACGAACTAAAGAAACTGGCATCCATGAAGAAGTGTCAAGACTATTTTATGTTATGTTATGAAAAGATAGTTTGTATGTTAAGACATGAATGAATGTTTGTAATGTGATGTTTGAAGTTTTAAATTATTTTGCAAAAGTTTAAATTAACTCTGATTTTAGAACTGTGTTTATGAGTAAATCCAACATCAAAGTAGGGTTACCGGGAACGGGGCCTTACAAAAGGGGCATGAAGGTAATTTGTATTTTGCATCATGTTTGGAGTCGTCATACATGCAGAAGGGTCTAATCAACCTTTCCTATTCTCTTTCTAAACCCTCATTTATTAAAGCATAATTCAAAATCATCAAATTATCTTCAAAAACAGAAGAGAGAGTCACCGGCCAGAAACGTGATCAACAAGAATCGGTAAGATTAAACGCGATGGACCAAAAGCAAGGAAGCGGACGAACAATGTCGGAAATGACGCACTGGATGAGCGAGAAGAGGTCGCCGGAAACATCGGTTCTCGTGAAATAATCGTCCTGTAGGTTCTAAATTATGTGAACTTATTACTCACACAACGTTGATGTGAATCGAGTAGGATTATGATTGATAAAGAAAATAGAAGGGAACCAGAGAAGAAAATAGAGAAGATAACTGAAGCAAATTTCTCGATATATTTCTAGACAAAAGCTTCCCTTCTTTTAAAAGAAAATTATAATAACAAAGTCAACCTAAAAACTTGGAAAGATACATTACTTGGAAAACGTGAGCGCATACCTCATGATCTCCTTTATTTTTTCACCTGACTAAACAAACTAACTAACATAATAATTTGAAAACAAAAGAGAGATTGAACTGATCCATGCATGCATTGCATGGGATTATTTTTGTTCCTTGGATCCACTTATTTTTCCTGGGCTGAACTCATGGACTTTGGGTTCGACACATAACAATCCATCCCCCTTAAACGTGCCTTGTCCGCAAGGCGAAACACAGGATAAGGCTTCTAAGGTTGCATTTCGGTGACACGACTGGGGTTCTGTCCTTCCAAGTCGGAGCGTTTCAAACCGTGTAACTTGTATGAAGCATCGGCGATACGGAACCCAATGGTAAGGTTCTGAAAATCAATTTCAACCGGGCCAAAGGTATTTAACCATTCGATCCCTATGACGATTGGACAAGTTGCGACGGATAAGACCAAAAAATAAGTAGTGACGGTGTAACCAGAAAATGTAATCGGTACAAACAAGTTGTCACTATTAGCAACTTTCACATCATAATCCACTGTTATTCCTAGTTGATTGACCAACTTTTGAGATATGAAATTATGGGACTCCCGCCATCTACCAATGCCACGACATCTTTGGTTTTGATCTTACCTAACAACCTTAAGGTTTGGGGAAGAATGGAACCAGAGATGGCCAAAAACGAGAATTTTGCTTGAATTATACTCTTCCCCATTTCTACTGGTTCGTCTATGCTGACTTCTTCGTCACCTTCACGGACACCGCTTATCATAAACAATTGAGGCCTACTGCACTTATGTCCTGGCACATAATGTTCATCACAAAAATTAGTCTATGATACTCCATAATCAGTACCTAATGCTTATTGGGGACTGATTTGCTAGTCCCTGACCAGTAACGGATACCTAGTCCTAGATAGTGGTTTTAGTAACTAAAAATCAGTCACCATTGCGTGACACTAACAAAGACTACCGATTAGTCTCCGATACATAAAAATCCAGTCCTCAATTAGTCCCACGGTACCATGTCATTTCAGTCCCTAATATTTTTTTTAAGACAAAAAGTTAGTATCGCATACTATAATAGTTTAGTCCCTAAATGTTTTCATTAGAGACTAAAAAACAGTCCTTTAAATTAATTATATTTTGTCAAATACATTCCATTTGGGTTCACGGCTATTTGCTAATTCAGTCCTTAATTAGACATTTTTAATAACTACGAATTAGTCCTTGATACCACATCATGTTAGTCACAAATATGTTCCTTCAAGACAAAAAATATCAAGCACCGTGTCATTTTAAATCAAAAAATTGGTCAAACCAATATATATACAATTTATCCAAATACAATACAATATTATCCTTTAGTGTTTACAAATGCAACAACTAGATTTTTTTTAGTCCTTATTCCATAAATAAAATATCTCCAACCTAGAACTTAATGCCTTCTACCCTTTATATTTATTGCTTATGTTTTAGCTTTTTGTAGCTCTGCAAAATAGCAAACAATATATTCGAATAAATATATTCTTAATTGAATGTACAAATTCACACATAACATTGTTGAATGATACCTATTCATAATATTGTCAACAAATTGATAGGATTGATACTGCACCTAAAAGAAATAAAATTGCAACTTTTAATAAATAGTGTTACAGCTATGAATAAAATTTGGTTAACATACATACCTTTGTAGAATATAAGTAATTGTGAATCCTGTGTGCAACAACTTGGCCGCCTTTGTGATTTTTGACTGGATGTGAATGTCTTGTTCATAGACTTTGGAAACATGCTAGAGAAACATATGTTTTAATTTGTAAAATACAATATAAATATATCTCAAATATGCATTGGCGGCTTATTTGTTATAACATTGTTTGAAACGAAATGAAGAAACATAAAAAAGTAAGTCAATACGTTATACCAAGCTTCAACAGAGAGCAATGATAAGACCGAGTTTCTGCAATAAATACAATATGAGAGAATTATGTTGTTGAAATCATGAATAAAACCATACTTCTACATATAAACCACCACATAAACTACAATAGTGTACAAAACATAATCTAATCATTTTGTAGCTATGAAGCAATTAATTTATTATTAATAAATATTGTATATTTCATTAAGGTATGTGTTGTTGTGAGTACATACTGTTTTCGAACAAATCCTCTTCCATCATAACGCTCTTCCCATTTTTCCCACCATGACTGCTCATTTAATCTTCCATACTTGTTTGCTTCTTTTTCTGTTGATCCTTTAGCATATATTTTCCACCTACATAACACATAAGTTATCAACATTATTAATGATGCTCCCCTGTATAATTTGCTAAACTCACAACGCCTAAAAGTTGTTGGGATAATATTGATGTTATTGCAGTTAATACTGATTCTTCTCTGACCAACCAATTTTAACCATTTACATCCATTTTCACCTTGATTGGTTAACAAACTAATGCCCCGATCCTTCACATTTACAAAAGTCTAATGTTAAAATAACTATGAAGTTAATACTAGGAAAATATTAAAGTATAGCTATTAAAACCCAAAATCAAAATAAACCCAAAATAAAGATCGTAAACCTAACCCATGAATACAATACCTAATTTGTGAAATTACAAACTCAAGTAAATAGGAGGTTTAACCCAACCTTAGAAAAACGTGAAATAAATAAATAAATCGGAAAAATATATTAAAAGACCTTTGGAACAATTTCCACTGATGTGATGGAGGTGGTGCGACGTCGATGTTGACGGAACTGGTGCGATGGTGACGGAGTGGTGCAATATAATGGTGGCTGCGGCGGTGCGATGTGGTGAGACTGGTGGATGATTGGTGCTGCGGTTCGTAAGGGTGTTGAAGTTTCACCCTCGAACATATCGAAAGCTAGAGACTGCCACACTGGAGACAGTCGGACACGGATATAGGTTTGACGATTTTTAAATTTTAGGGGCGGGAATTAGTGGTGGGAATATTTTTTATGAATTCTCTGTTAGGGCTCGGATTTTCACTATCCTTAGCAAGCAATATGTTTAGGATAACTCTAGAATATGGTATCCTCTAAGGTAACAGGTATCCTAAATATGTTGTATAATTAACAGATTGTTGGCTGTCTTTCCTTATTTACTAGGTCAAAGGACGTTATCGTGATTGCCTAAAGTCCCGGACTTGCAGCTAATAGATCGTGATAAAAAAGGAAACGCGCTTAATGGGGAATTAATGGCTAATTAGATTCAGTCTTTTATATCCTTAATTACAGGCCTTATTGTTAGCTTCTTTTTATTATAAATAGAGTTAGACCCGGATCATATCACACACACTCTTAGCACACGAGACTTATGAGTACTCTCTCTCATTGTAATCACGATCCGATTAGCTCCACCACTTGTAACCACCCTTTATTAGTAAACTGGTGGTGATAGTTTTCACCACTCGGGGTTTTTTTCCTGTTATCCTAAGGATAACGGGCTTTTTTCTCGCAACAAATCTCTGTGTTCTAGCACTTTCTCATTCATTTCAAGCAAGCACCAGGTCGCATTTATTTTTTGTTACAAAATCATTGTTGTTAATTTTTGACCAAAACAATTTGGCGCCCACCGTGGGGCTATCGGTGCTTTAATCCATCAAAACCGTTTGTCTCATTCTCAATTACTTTCGTCCCTTCATTATGCCCTCACAACCAAAAACTAGCTCCATTCTTGCTCCGGTCACCACTGCTTCAAGTGTTAACCCCGGTCCTCCGTCGGTCCCAAAGAAGAGCGCTCAACCCAAAGGAGAACTTCCACCGTACCCGGGAACCTCCACACGAGTAGATCCGGTTATCTCCAACAGTGATACTTTTGCTTTGATGAAACAAGTCAAAACTCACATGGAGCAGCAAGAGATAACCAACTTAAGGCTATTTAAGGAAATTGAAGGGATCAAAAGAAACCAGGACAGGAGGCTACTCCAATCATGCCCAGGGCTCTTGACTTTGGTTCTCCGGGATCATCCATCCTTCAAAATCCCGGATCCTTGGGGACACAGTTAACAAGGATTCCATCGCAGCAGCAGTCCGGATACTGGGGAGCTTATCCTCCGGTATCCTCGGAGTTACCCAGACCAATGAGGCCAGGATCCATCAACATGCAGCCTCGTTCAACCATGCCAGCCGGCATATTCTCGTCAGGATCTTGAAAGAGCCGGTATGGATCTAGATCTTATGATGACATTGAGCGATTCGTTGATTAGGTATACGATTAAGGATGATTACGTTATTTGTGTGTAGTGTGTGTGTTGAGAGTAAATTTTGGCAGAGTAACGAGGTGGAAGCAATAATAATCAGAACTATTATATTAGAAATAGATTACAGGGGTATATATAGGGGATGACCTCATTAGTTAAGATTGCCTTAACGAATGGGTCATTCGTTACATTAACCTAACGAATAAACAGACTTATTCGTTAATATATTTATCATAGCGAATAGCCTTCATTCGTTATGTTCCGTTCGTTAAGAAGGGTTAACGAATGGGACTTACAATAATACGAATGTGACACACTCGTTACAAGGTAACGAATGTGCCTTACAATTAGGCGAATGAGCATATTTACATTAAACCCCCTATAAACTAAAACTATTACATTATTTGACAGTAAAGACCGAGACGTACAAAACATGTATCAACAAACTCCCCCTCGTCTCGAGCTCTTTATACTTTATCTTTGGAACATCTTTGTCTTCCAGTCGTTGCAGCTATGAATCTTGTACGCGCAACAGACTCGAACTACCTTATGAAATTGCATAGCAAGCTCATAGTCGCATACATTAGCGAATCTGATCTGATTGTTAAGAGCATCGTTGTCAGACTCAGATAAGTTAACCAGCCACATCGGATCAATCACACGTATAGTCTTCGTGTTTGAACCGAAACCAAAAACGATAACCGCATGTATGATTGTCATAATACCAATAATTAAACGAGGTGAAAAGACTCTGAGGAAATGTCTTCATTGGAGCCCTCTTCATTGTCTTTGGCAACTTTACTTGTAAAATCATCTTCCTCCAGCCTGTGCATTGATCAATCTCATCAACTTGTGAGTCGGCACATGCGGCTTGAAGAACTTGAAACCAAAACAGGTTTCATGTAATTAATGAGCGTAGAACCACTCAGCCCACTGATCTTTCCCACGATTCACGAACGGTCTGTTGACTAGTGTTCTAACGTCCCACCTTGGCATAGATAAGATATCGTGTGAGCGCTTGAAGTAATAAATACCGTGCTCCCACTTCACGATATATACTTTAAGCTCAGAATCAAATTGCCATGACACCAAATCACCTTTGACATCTTTGACAGGCTTGTACTTCTTCATCTGGTACGCCGATGCTCGAGCCTTGGCTAATTTTACTTCCTCTTTTTCATGATATCGAAAGGCCTCGATCATCTTGTTCATTTTCTTCATATCATGCTCAAACATACCCTCCAAAGCACACTTCTATTTCTTCCTTTAGCCGATAGGTGACTTGTTTCAGCAGCTTTGTTCCACTTCTCAATTTCTTCACGTAAGCGACGTTCTGCTGCATCGAAATGTTCTGTAGTGAATGGAATACCTGAGTCGTTGTTGTTATCGGTGTAAAACTCAGGGTACTCCTCAGTAGTAACGTCCTCTACCTCCACTTCATCAAATTCAGGCACATTCCCGCGTGGAATGCCTGTATTCGTACTTTCCTCAATCTCAACATCCACATCCACACTTTTACCCAATTCCTCAACCTCCTCCTTGTTTAGATCCAGAAGCAAGGCTATCTGCTCTTTAGTCAATGAATGATCTACAAACTCGCCTTCTTCGATCTCATCAGCGTTCACCATACTATACACAACCCCGTCCATCCCCACAAACAAATCATGTTAGCTGGAATAATGTCAATCGGCTTGGGTCTTGTGTAATCCTTGTATGGCACTATCTGCAAATTACGATCTCCGGACCCACCACCAGCACTCGTATCAGTCTTATTACCTGACGACGGTGCAGAACTACCGCCTGGTTGCTGATCTACCGCACCTGTTCCATAATGATCATCTTCATCATTCTTTAATTTCTTCAACTCGTCATCTTTACATGTCAATTGAAGAATGATCTTGTATTGTTTATCCAATCTCCCCCCCCCCTGAGCAGCAATAAGGGCTCGAAGTTCCCTGTTTTCTCGTTGAATAAACTGAACATGTCGGTACATATTCCGTTGCGCTAGCTCATGTGCAGCTCTGTCAGCCTGCATTTGTGTCTGTTGAAGATGCAACATATTCATCATGTGGAACCACTGAGCTTGGGGAGACATAGCATAGAAATTAGGATGAACTGGTTGCATGGGACCCTGAGGATGACTGAAAGTCATAAAGGAATGCTCAGGTCTTGGCAACTGTGTAGGTGTAGTTGGAGTCACTGGAGTAGTAGGCTGTGGTGTAGGAATACGAGCCAAAACAGTCTGAATAACATCACCAAATACTGGATCTGGTCTTGTAGTAGTCATCAAAGTCATAGAAGGAGGAACTGGAGATACCGGCATATGAATCGGAGTCGATGATCTCGGAATCCTTTGAGGCATAGGAGAATTAGGAACAGGAGCAGAAATAGATACTGGAGGAGTCGATCGCTCAAACGGTTGACTTGGTATCTCAATTCCTGAACCGCGTCGAACACGTTGCTTCTTTACTTTCTCCCCCTTACCAAGCATCGGTTCTTTCCTTTTTCTCTTGCATTTCTGCTCATAAGTTAACTCAGCCTGTGTTCCTGGACCACCATCACCACCATCATCTCCACCATCTACACCATTACCACCTTCACGCTCAGAGTCAGAATCGTCATGAGCCCAATGATCATTAGGTGGTGCTACATAATCAATGTTTGCTAGATGACCGATCAAACGCTTATACTTTGGTCGATCTGCAAGACTCTGATCTCTATAAGATCGTAAACGTCTCATCGCCTCAGCATTCATACGATCAAGCTTCATCACATCATCTTGATCTTTAATCAAATTAGGCAATAAATCATTGATCATCATCTACAGAAATCTCGGAAACATGAGAAACTTGTGACGGCTCGTAGATTTTCCTTCAAGTGATAATAAACCAATTATGAGAAATTGAATAGTTTATTCAACACCAAGGCAACAAAAGCAGATTGCAGCATCACTCGGAGCTCATCGAATCCACCCTTACGTCCACCGAGACAATGTATCAACACGTGAAGCAAATACTTGTATTGTTCACACAAGTGTGCTTTGTTGTACATCGATCTACCCAAATCTCCATTATACTTTACTCGTCCAAACAACCCTCTAATCAAACCTATATCAAACTCACACCTATCATCAATCGTATCATGAAACCCCAACGAATCTCAAATAACCCCAACATCGATCACTACTCGTTTATCTTGAATCACAGCTTCAATCTGATTCTCAATCTCGTTCAACTTAGCTGTATCCCAGAAAGTGCGTATAATACTCTCATATACGACTGCATGAGTAGAAATTGCTTGTATATCCTTGAACTAATTAAGAAACGAATCATTCCTCCAAAGATCGGTGAATCTTAAAATTCGGTTTCTAGAAAGGCACAGATGTTGTGGCTTTTGTTCCATGATAATAGCACGGGAGCTTGTTCCTCAGGTTGATCTTGATCTTGAGGCTGCTGTTCGGGGTTAGCCTCGGGAACAGGATTTTGAATATTTTCTTCAGCCATTTCTATTTGAACAAACATAAACATTAGAAAAACTGTTTAAGAATATATTATTGATTAACGAATGTCTATCTCATTCGTTAAAATGGTTTATACGAATGAGACATTCGTTATACATTAACTATCTTTCATTCGTTACTAATAACGAATCCAATAATACATTAATGCATTCGTTATCATAACGAATCTGGTTTTATTACCTTAACGAATCAACCCTGATTCGTTACACTTATTCGTTACTAGTTGAATAACCCTATTCTCTACCTTAGCGAATAAGATAGTCATTCGTTAACTCTTAACGTATCTGATTGTTCGTTCGTTACAAGATTAACGAATCGGTCTTAATTTTACATTTGACTATCAAGAGTCAAACATACAATTAATTTTAACTAATTACAGTCAATGAAGACGAATCGTCGTCAAATTATCCTTTGATTTCCCAATACTTTTCACGATTAAACCCAATGAGAATAATCGGAACTAGGTTTAAAACATATATCAATGATCTGTTAATTCAAAAAAAAACCTCAAAATTGATTTTATTCATATGTGTAAAGATCATATTCACATCAGTTTACGAATTAACAAATTAAACCCTTAAATCCAGATCATATACCATGACACTGATATCAGTGTTCGTCTGTACCTATAGAATACAATGATAGCAGTTAATTGCAATATGATTGATGTTGGATTCTGGAAAAATTTTGCGAGAGTTTCTCTTAGGGTGACGATGAGAATAGGAATCAGGCAAATGAAGAGTCATTCTTCTGTCTTGGGATTATAAACCCTTAATTAGTTCATTTGAATCGAGGCCATTCGTTAAATTTGAACTAACGAATGTCCTTAATCGTTAAGTTAAACACTTATTCGTTAAATCTTATTCGTTAACAAATAACGAATGATACATTAAATATTCCATTTTGTTAACTGTTTACACGAATGTCTTCCATTCGTTATGCACAACGGAAGCGAATGACGTTTATAACGAATGAGAAACTCATTCGTTATGTTTAAATAACGAAAGGCTTTACATTTGTTAAACTAAATAACGAATCATCAAACCTCCTTAACGAATGAGATAAAGATCTCATTAAGGAATTAAATAATATTAAAACCAATTAGGGTTTTAATGAATTAAATAAGATTAAAAATCAATTAGGGTTTTTAAATTAAACGGATTTTTACGTTAAAATTATCAACTGAAATCAGTTGACAATACGTTCTTATTGAAATACATTAAAATTACCCGATCAATCCAAAGATCAGTAATGTTTAAATTAAACGGATTTTTATGTTAAAATCAATTGATACCAATTGAATATTACATTAAGCACGATTAACTTAAATCTTTTGGGGATAAACCTTTTTCCTTTCGAATTATTCGCCAGCTTGGTAAATCGAAAATAAAGCAGAAAAACAAAATATTTTTGTATTTTAGAAATATTTTTCAAACCAATAACATGTAAAACAATAAATGATTAAGCTACCCAAGCAAAAACATATTTTTGTGAGTCGAGCAGGGAATCATATTAACCAAAAATTCCATCCATCACAGTTTTATTTTCAGATTTTATTATGACTGGTGTTAAGTCGATTATCGGTATTGTTGTCCACTTAAATCTTCGAACAAATATTTCAGAACTTTCGGTGATATTATTAATTTGTTCAATTAGGCACAAATATCGGAAAGAATTAGTTCAAATCTTGATTCAAGCGTAGTTTGATTTTCTCCAAATCACCCCAACTTGACTTAAACCTTAAAACCAATTTGATGTAAAATGATTATTAAGTAATCATAGTTCGTAATCCCCACTACAAGACATACCCCCGTTATCAAGCAATACCCTAAGATCTGTTCCCATGGATGAGTATGCACGATTTCATCTGTCGGTTTACAGACATTGTGTCCCTTGTGGTCCGTTTCTTAATGTTAATAAGACGCCAGCAAGGGGACAATGTATGACTCACAGCGTGGTTTGATCAAGTCTGTAATTCATTTTGTACACGAAGTACATTTTGCGATCAAGTTTAGAGACTTAAACAGTTACACTGCGGGTTCGCTTTTTCAAGCATTTTTAATATTCATCGAAATGAATACTAGATGTATAACCGCATAAAGACCCAATGGTGTCAGGAACCTTAAAGCATCCCATCAATACAGGATTTAAGGCCACAAGACCATACATCGTTGAAGCGTTAACCACCAACTAGACACTTTTTGTTAAAATTGTTTTCAAATTGATTAGAAGGCTTGAGTATGACTGGATTATTACATTTATGCCATCATTATCAAGACCTTTTATAGACCTAATCTCCCAGAGTATTTAGCAATTTTATGTTTATATCACTTACTAGTCCGTACTTGTTTGTCAGAAGACCTACCAATACATCAATGCAATTAAGCACACAGTCTTTTATTACTTACTTTTTACCGGAGTTAGGAGTAAATGACCAATGTACTATCATTTTCCCTTTTTGCTTCTAAACTCATTTTGAGGAGCATTTTTCATTGTTTTTGAGTTTTTCAATATTTGAATGTTTTTGGAGTTTTTAATTTTCTCTGTACAATACTGAAAACACAATATTTTTTGATTTTATATTTTTCTCCCCCTAAAAACAACAAAATTGAACTAAACCAAGAAAAACAAAATAAATGATTTAACCAAGCTTTTGTATATCTTTCAAAGTTTTTAAACCACTTATAACCAACAAATATTGAAAACGTGTTTTGTCAAACGCTTTGGTATAAAGGTCAGCCTTTTGAAAATCCGTGTGTATTTTATCAATTGAAATTAATTTATTTTCAAAGCAATCACGTATAAAGTGAACGGATTTCAATGTGTTTGGTTTTCGAATGGTGAACCGGATTTTTGGTGATAGATATAGCGGCCGAATTGTCAATAAAAATAGGAGTAGTAAGAAACTTTAAATCGTAATCCCACAAATGTTGCTGGATCCAGAGAACTTGTGAACAGCAACTCGAGGCTGCCACATACTCCACTTCGGCTGTTGAAGTTGAGACCATCGTTTGCTTTTTACACTGCCAGGAAACAAGCCGGTTTCCTAAGAATTGACAACCCGCTATTGTAGACTTGAATTTGATCTTGCATCCTCCGTAGTTCGAATTAGTAAAAGCGGTGAGATCAAACTTATCGTCCTTAGGGTACCACAACCCAATGTCGGGATTTCCCCTCAGATAATGTAAGATGCACTTTACTGCCACCAGATGAGTCACTCGGGGACTTGATTGATACCTGGCACACAAACAAACAGCAAACATGATATCATATCGAGATGCAGTTAAATACATAAGAGATCCGATCATTGCTCGATACAGGGTAGGATCTACGGTATCCCCCAATTCATTCGGTGATAAATTGTAACCCACGGGAAGAGGTGTCGAATGAATTTTGCCGTCGGATATCTTGAATCGGCTCAAGACATCATTCACGTATTTGGTCTGATGGATAAAGATCCCGGACTCAGACTGGTGAACTTGCAATTCTAAGTAAAAACTCATCTCTCCCATCGAACTCATCTCAAATTTGGTTTGCATCGTCTTCTCGAAATCTTTACACAGGCTGTCGTTTGTTGAACCAAAAATAATATCGTCCACATAGATTTGGTCGAGGAACAGATCATCACCAACGTTCTTATAAAACAAAGTACAATCCACAATTCCCCTCTTGAATCCACTTTCTATCAAATGGTCAGCCAACGTGCTGTACTAGGCTCTTGGGGCCTGATGTAAACCATAAAGAGCCTTGTTTAATCGATAAACACACTCTGGAAAGTCTGGATCCTCGAAACCGGGAGGCTGCTTCACATACACTTCCTCATGAACAGCTCAGTTTAAGAACGCCGATTTCACATACATTTGATAAACCTTAAAATTTTTATAGGCTGCATAGGCAAGAAAAATATATATAGCCTCCAGTCGTGCCACAGGAGCATATACTTCAGTGTAATCAATGCCTTCTTGTTGATTGTAACCAAGAATGACCAATCGTGCTTTATTTCTCACGATTACCCCGCGATCGTCCTTTTTGCACTTAAAAACCCCTTTTGTCGGAATAACCTTTTTCACACGGTCGGGTTTATCATTTAAGTCCTATACACCCAGTCGAATAAACTGTTTCAGCTCCTCCTGCATCGCTTCAACCCAAGACGGTTCCATAAGTGCCATCGTGACACTTGTCGGTTCAATCTGTGATAGAAAATAGGTGTATTGTTCAATACTAAGGATACTCGAAGAGTACAAATCCGCGTAAGCACATAGTATCGAATCCTCAGTAGGAGATAAGTTACATTCAACCATCTCATCACATACATTAGCTAATTGGTGTTTTGTACGAACCCCATCGTTCACATCACCAATTATCTGTTCCTGCGGATGATTAGAGTGAATCCTTAAGGAAGGATTAGCAGGTACAGTTCGAGTCCAAGCATTCGGGGATACTCGGATCCCTCGAACCATGGCTCTGATACCAACTTGTAAGGTCCCGTACCCCGGGAACCCCACAGTTGGTAATCATTCAAAACACTCGTAAAAATAATTAAACTTAAAAACAATTCTTTTCATTAAAATGAGCATCACAGAGTATAATTCGGCGGAAAACGTAACTAACAAAATAAGTTCCCAAAACCCGGAAATTTTGCCCAAAACCAACATAATTATCTTTAATAAAAAAAATTTAAAAAAAAATAAATTTTTTAATAATAAAGTCATCAGATCCCGTATGCCCTTCACCGTCCAAGTAACTTCGTGCACGTCCAAGCGATAAGGCATCCTCTTCCTAACCTGAAACTCACACTAACATGCACACAAAGTCAGCTTAAGCTGAGTGAGTTCAAGTTTTAAATAAGTAACAAAAGTCTTAATAATCATTCCAACGGTTTTAAAACGGTAAACGGAAATACATCGGTTAGGTCACCACATTCAATAAATAATCATCCTTACTTATGAGCATCTCTATACGTGCATTCCTATATATATCAATATATATATATATATAACATTCAATAATAACATTCAGGGTCGAGATAACGTACAACCCAAACACGTAACATTCAGCGCATGCAAACACAAAGTAGGCATACACAACATTCAGTAGTCGAGACGACTACAACATTCGCCAAATATTGGCCATTCTAATATATTTATATATATACACACACACGCATTCTTTAACATTCCAAGGCCTACCAATACTAGCAAGCCTATGTAAAATCGTTTAAAATATTTCAACAAGTAAGAAAACACTTGGGTGTGCATGCTAGCCCAAAACTTAAAAAGAGTTAAACGGGGCATCAAGAACTCACCTGAAATCACTACAACGAGCTAGGAAATCCCTAAGTTCACACTCATAAGTAAGGGCTGTAAATAGTACACAACGCGTTACTAAACTAGACCGCAAGAACACTCTTGCCTAATTGGCCGTTCAAGCCCAACACTTTGGCCCAAGGCCCAACACTTTGGCCCAAGGCCCAACAATTTTGCCCAAGGCCCAACACTTTGGCCCAAGGCCCAACACGTTGGCCCAAGGCCCAACAACGTGGGCCGAGGCCCAACCCAAACCCAATTACTTTACCTCAGCTCCTAAAATCTTTCAGTTAACCAAATCCACCCTTCGATCATGGTCGGGGCTAACCATGATGCACAACTCACCCGCCGGTAACCGAATCGAGTCGAATACGCGCGAAATAAATTTTTAAAATCAATTGTCAAACAAATCAGCCCCAAATGGACCAAATTCCCAATTTAACCATTTCATACTTCATAATTATGTCACCCGAGTTGATAGAGTCGACGGTTCCTTTTTACAACTCCCAATTTAACTTTTAAACGACAATTTGCGCACCGCCGACTCGATTGACCAATCACCAACCAAAACAGCCCTGAGTATCAAAAAAATTAATTTTCCCACAGCCCTTAGACTCCCCTAGGGCCATGCAAATTGATTCGGTTGGTCATTCAATCGATTAACGCATCAAACTCAACAATTGACAATTCTACACCCAATAAACCCTAGTTTTCAAACTAAAATCGATTGACCGACCTAAACACCTCCAATGGTCACTAAATTTTAATATGATGTAAATTCCGTACATGGGAATCTTTCTACACCGAATACACTAATTTTTATCCATGGGAAGTGGGTCAATTACACCTTGGCCGAAAATCTGTCCAACGAAAAGTATCGGCAAAATTGAGCATCAAAACGATTAAGGTTGAACGAAAAGAGTGTTAGGGATTGTAGTACATATCTTGAACTAATTCTAGGAGCTTGGAATTGATCAAAAAGTCGAAGCAATGAAGGGGGGTGGGGAGGGCTGTTCTCGGCCGATCGCGGCTGCTAGGAGGGGAGGGGTTTAGGGTTTTGTTAATTGTTATAATATAAAGATTTTACATCCAGGCCCCTCCCAATTGAAGTGTAAGACAAAATGGAAGGAAAGTTAAGTTCTGTAACGTACCGGGGTGACGTAAAGGCTTCCGAGAAACGTCGGTTAAGTCCCGAGAGTTATACATACTTTACACACGCTAAATCATTAAACCGGAAGTTTGACGGGTGTTACAAGTCCACCCCCCTTACAATGGGATTCGTCCTCGAATCCCGAGACGACAGGAACAACTGCGGATACAGTCTCATCATCTCATATTCGGATTCCCATGTAGTCTCGGAACCCCTACGGTGCCTCCACTCCACCTTAACCTGCTTAACCACCTTGTTCCGCAACTGCCTTTCCTGACGGTCAAGTATAGCAATAAGCTCCTCCACATAGTTCAGCTTATTATCAAGCTCGATATCATCAAGAGCCACATGGGCTTCCTCATCCGCTAAACACTTCCTCATGTGGGTCACATGGAAGGTAGGATGAATCCCTGCGAGTTTCTCGGGCAATTCCAGCCTATAAGCTACCTCACCAACTCGGGCCAAGATACGGAACGGACCGATAAACCTCGGACTGAGCTTCCCCCTCTTACGAAAATGAATAATGCCCTTCCAAGGAGAAACTTTCAACATAACCCGATACCCAGCCTCGAACACAATGGAACTTTGCCTTTTGTCCGCATAGGACTTTTGACGATCCTGAGCGGCCTTCATAAACGCCTTAATTTTATCGAGCTTCTCAGTCGTGGCCTCAACTACCTCCAAACTACCCAACTGTTTCTGTCCAATGGAACCCCAGCAGACTGGAGTCCTACACCTCCTACCATACAGCATCTCAAATGGTGGCATCCCAATCGTGGCGTGATAACTGTTATTATACGAGAACTCTACCAACGGTAAGTGACGATCCCAACTGCCCCCAAAATCGATTACACAGGCCCGCACATATCCTCAAGAGTCTGAATGGTCCTCTCAGACTGACCATCCGTCTGCGGGTGATAGGCAGTACTGATAAAGAGTTTGGTACCCATCTCCTCGTGAAACTTTTTCCAAAACCTGGAGGTAAAACGCGTATCCCTATCCGAAACAATAGATACCGGCACCCCGTGCCTAGAAACGATCTCACGAATAAACACATCGGCCAACTGCTCGGAATTAAAAGTCTCTCGGATCGGCAAGAAATGTGCACTCTTGGTCAACCTATCGACAATTACCCAAATGGTGTCATAACTACCCTTAGGTGTACGAGGCAATTTAGTCACGAAATCCATAGTATGATCCTCCCACTTCCACTCAGGTATTTCTAAATGTTGGTGCATTTTGTGACCGTCGCTATGCAATTCTGATCAGCGGAAACGAAGTACGAAATTGGAACAACTTCGCCATAGGCGAAGTTATAACAACTTCGCCGTAGGCGAAGTTGTAACAACTTCTGCCATAGGCGAAGTTAGAATAACTTCGCCATAGGCGAAGTTATAACAACTTCGCCTACTGAAGCCCAGGCCCGAGAATGTTTTATGTATATATACGTGTGTCTTGTTTAGGTTTAGGAATCCAGAATTTAGTGTGTGTTTTGAGTAGTTTGTTTGTTTAGAGAGAGTAAGAGACAAGGAGAGTCGTGTGAGACGACCCGAGGTAGAGCTCACCTCGGGTCAGTCGTGTTTTCTGTTTGGTTACGGTATGTAACGTGTTTTGATTATTATATAAGAATCTGCAGATTTGATTATCCCGTTCTTGTATTTGTTCGTGTATTTGTTTGTGTACGTGTTTGTGTTCTTCATCTTTACACCAATAAACGAGTCTAGGAGGATTCCGCACTCCTTGACCTCGTGCGGATCTCGTATCGATCGGCGACGCCCCGGGGGGACCTACATGTGGTATCAGAGCCTTAGGCTCTTATGCTATGGTTCGAGATCTGCGTTTTGGTGTTTCTGGCACATTTCTGATCGTTTCTGGCCGATCAGCGCTGCAGGCGAAGTTATGGGGTTCAGGCGAAGTTGTCGCTTAAATTTTAGGGTTTAGGCGAAGATATAAGGTTAAGCGAAGTTATCCACAACTTCGCCTACCTCACAAGTTCGCTTATCTCAGGCGAAGTTATTGCCAGGCGAAGTTATTGACAAGCGAAGTTATAGCCAGACGAAGTTATGGACAGGCGATGTTGACTTTAGGCGAAGTTAACGAGAAAAAAAAAAGAGTGTTTTGGAGTTTTCGTCTGTATGGCCAGGTGTACACAATTATTGTGAGACCGAAGATGTTGTTCCGTCAACGAGTGAAACTTGTTATCTCTGGGTCTTACGTGTGAACAAATACGTGTCAACTCTGGATATGGAGTTGAGTTTGTGAATGGTATATTGATTGAAACTGGATATTGACACATATTTGGGTGTTTGTGGGCAATGAAATTGTTGTTGTTCGAGGTTGACCAACTGAAGAAAGTCAAATTGAACTGAAGGTTTTTGTCATTACTGGATTGCGGTCAGAGCATATTATTTATGTTATTTTCAAGGCGTTCGAGAATTGGATCCTGAAATGTGATGCTTATTTATTAGAGTGAAAATTCTGGAACAAGTTGGATTTAATCGGGAACTAAAGTGTTTATGTTCTTGATCGTTATCCCTGGTGATTGAAGATGCTTCGGATTAATTAATGGTCATGTGTTAGATTCTGTCAAGGTGGTTTTGTGATGAAATTGATCACTTGATGTTGAGTAGTTGAAGATTAAACCTTATGTATGCCGACGAGTTGGTGAAGTTGTGGAGGAAGCCCAACTTCACGTGTTGGTGAAGTCAGATGGACTCACGTGATTGGTTGAGATGATCTATTGGCACGAGGATGCATGCATTTCAAAGACCTCAATCGTTATAGTCGGAGAAGCTTACACTGAAGGGGAGATCTGATATGGAAGACGCTGGGTGATTGGTAGATTTGTGAAGCTACATGACAGATTCAGACACGGCTGGTTGACTGCAAACAGAAGATCATCAGTTAAGAGGGGGACTGTTGGTGCATGTCGTGTAACAGATGATCTTTTGTGTTTGTTAGAATTGAGAGCAACGGTCAAAGGGGAGACTGTTGGTGCATTTTGTGACCGTCGCTATACAATTCTGATCAGTGGAAATGAAGTACGAAATTAGAACAACTTCGCCATAGGCGAAGTTATAACAACTTCGCCGTAGGCGAAGTTGTAACAACTTCTGCCATAGGCGAAGTTAGAATAACTTCGCCATAGGCGAAGTTATAACAACTTCGCCTACTGAAGCCCAGGCCCGAGAATGTTTTATATATATATATACGTGTGTCTTGTTTAGGTTTAGGAATCCAGAATTTAGTGTGTGTTTTGAGTAGTTTGTTTGTTTAGAGAGAGTAAGAGACAAGGAGAGTCGTGTGAGACGACCCGAGGTAGAGCTCACCTCGGGTCAGTCGTGTTTTCTGTTTGATTACGGTATGTAACGTGTTTTGATTATTATATAAGAATCTGCAGATTTGATTATCCCGTTCTTGTATTTGTTCGTGTATTTGTTCGTGTACGTGTCTGTGTTCTTCATCTTTACACCAATAAACGAGTCTAGGAGGATTCCGCACTCCTAGACCTCGTGCGGATCTCGTATCGATCGGCGACGCCCCGGGGGGACCTACACTAAAGGTTGAAGCTTCCCAAACGGCTTCTGATGCTCGGCCTTAACTTGTAGACACGTCAAACACTTGCTCACATACTGAGTCACCTCAAACTTCATCGCAGGCCACCAATAATTTTTGTTCAATTCTTGGCACATCTTGGTCGCGCCTGGGTGAATAGAATAGCGTGACTTGTGTGCCTCATCCAAAATTTTATCTCTGAATTCCCCAAACTTCGGTACCTATAAACGACCATCCTTATATTTCACCCCATCACCGACGTCTTCCAACAATTTCTCCTGACCCCAAACACGTTCTGACCTAATCCATTCCACCTGCAAAGCCTCATTCTGAATGCTGGCTATTTGCTTCAAAATATCGGGTTTAAGGATAAGCTGGTAAGATTTTACACGAATCGGCTTCGGTCTCTCCTTCCGGCTCAACGCGTCAGCTGCCACTTTAGCCTTACCTGGGTGGTACATAATCTCCAAATCATAATCCTTAATCAATTCCAACCATCGACGCTGGCGCATATTTAGTTCCTTTTGTTCGAAGAAATACTTTAAACTCTTATGATCGGTATAGATAATGCAGGGAACACCGTACAAATAATGCCGCCACAACTTAAGCGCAAACACAATGGACACAAGCTCCAAACGTGAGTAGGATAATTCGCCTCGTGAGGCTTTAATTGCCGCGAGGCATACGCGATGACTCGACCTCGCTGCATCAGAACACACCCAAGCCCCTGGTAAGAGGCATCAGAATAAACCACCAGATCGTCGGTGCCATCAGGTAGAGCTAAAATCGGGGCATGCGTCAACCGGTTCTTCAACTCGAGAGAAGCCTCCTCCTGCTCAGTACCCCAAACGAACTTAACACTTATCTTAGTCAACCTGGTCAGCGAAGAAGCAATTTTCGAAAAATCGGGAATAAAGCGATGGTAATACCCCGCTAAACCCAGAAAGCTACGGATTTCAGATGGAGACTTTGGAGACTCCCATTTATTCACGGCTTCCTCCTTTGCAGGGTTAACCAGAATACCACTCGGGCTAATAACATGACCCAAGAATTGAACCTCATGCAACCAAAAGGAACACTTAGAAAATTTCGCATACAGTTTGTTCTTCCGCAGAGCCTCCAACACTTCCATGAGATGACCGGCGTGATCGGATTAACTTTTAGAGTACACAAGAATGTCGTCGATGAACACAATAACCGAACGATCGAGCATCGGTCTACACACCCGGTTCATAAGATCCATGAATGCAGCCGGTGCATTGGTCAAACCGAAAGACATCACCAGAAATTCATAATGTCCATAACGAGTGCGGAAGGCAGTCTTAGGAATATCTTCCTCCCAAATCTTCAACTGATGGTACCTGGACCTAAGGTCGATCTTTGAGAACCAACTAGCTCCTTGGAGCTGATCAAATAAGTCGTCGATCCTCGGGAGCGGGTACCAATTTTTAACGGTGAGCTTATTCAACTCACGGTAGTCAATGCACATTCGCATGCTACCGTCCTTCTTCTTAACAAACAAGACCGGGGCACCCCAAGGCGAGATGCTCGGTCGAACAAAGCCCTTATCGAGCAAGTCTTCCAACTGAGCCATAAGTTCCTTCATTTCATTCGGCGCTAGGCGGTAGGGAGCTCGGGCAACGGGTTTGGCGCCCGGTACAAGGTCTATCTGGAACTCGACCTCGCGATCCGGTGGCACATCTGACAAATCATCTGGAAATGCATCCGGGAAATCCCGAACAATAGGAACATCACCGACGGTAGCCATCTCGGTATTCACATTCATAGCATACGCCAGATACGCCCCGCACCCCCGCTGCATCAACTTTCCCGCCTTAAGCATGGATATAATATATGGCTTCGCAACATTCCAATCAACGAAGACCATAATTTGAGTCCCATCCTGGGCCCTTAGACGAACGAGTTTCTGACCACAAATGATCTGAGCATCAACATTCGCGAGCCAATCCATCCCGAGCACCACATCGAAACAACCAAGCGGCATCAAATACAATCGCACTGGAAATCTATACCTAGACAACTCGATGGAACAACCCTTAATAGCCCTAGACACGGACACGAATTTTCCTACGGTGATTTCAACCTCAAACACATCAACTACGCGCTCAGGTGATTTATTCAACGAGGAACAGAAAGCGGTAGACACAAAACTTCTACTGGCGCCCGAATCAAATAAAACTGACGCCTGTAACTCATCAAGCAGAAAGTACCTAGGACGATATCATACTACTGCTTGGCTACACGGTCAACACATAAGATTTCAAAGGAACAAGAAATTATAACGGTGGAATGAAAACTAAATAAGGAAAAGTACCTGAAACGACATCCGCATCCTCTTTTGCTTCCTTCTTGGAGATGTTGAAGGACCTTGCCCTGGCCTTCGGCTTCTCTTCCATCTTCCCTCTTGAGGAAGTCCCCTGACCGGACCCCCCCACCTTACTGGTAGGACAGTTTGATGACAAGTGACTGGAACCCCTACAGCGGAAACAAGCCAGAGTCGGACACTCGAAATGGGGGTGCCCAACCTTATCGCAACGAAAACAGGTGCCGGACCCACTCTTACACTCCCCCTTGTGTAGTTTGCCGCACTTCTTGCAATTACTGAATACCGCATCCCTCCTAAACTCAGAAGTCTCAGTCTTCACCCTTTTCCCAGACAAACTAAAATTGTTTCCCCCCGGCCGCTTACCATACGAATTAGTGTTCCAAGTCTTCTTAGCCTCGATCGGCGGTAACTTCTTCCTCTGATCATACAATGTACTTGTCAAGGTAACCACCGAGTGAAAGGAGTTCATGTAGGTGGTCACCACACCCCTACGAATATCCACCAAAAGGCCCTTCACATACTTCTTAATCCTCTTTGCCTCAAGGGAAACCAGATCGGGACATAAGCGAGCCATTTTGTTGAACTTGGTGGTGTATTCTCGATGTGTCATACTGCCCGCCTCCAAGGTCAAGAATTCCTGTTCAATTTTATCCAATTCGTGCGGAGGACAGAACTGATCAAGAACCAACTTCTTCAATCCATCCCATGTCATCCTCCTAATCGATCGATCACCCATAGCCTGCACCAGATTATCCCACCAACATAATGCCTCAGAACGAAACGAGGCGGTAGCATAAGTGACCATGTCATCTCCCTTGCACTTACTAACCCTCAGAACGGCCTCCATCTCCCTCACCCACTGATGAGCTGCCAAAGCATCCTTAGTACTATCGAAAGAAGGAGGGTCACACTTTTTGAAGTTCCCATACAAACAACCCCGAGTAGATACACTAATAGTCCGAACCTCGTCCTCATCCCCACTCGGTACATACACCTCTTCCTCTTCCTCGACCAGTGTCTCCTTACCCTTCTTCCCTTTATCCGAACCTTTACCAACCAATGACTCTTCCATGGCCCTAACGGCCTCAGCATCGATCTCGGGAATGGCGCTATGGAGCACCTGGTAAACCTCGTCGGCGATAGCCGCGCGCATAGCAGGATCTAAGGTGGGGTTATCCCCCTCCTCAAGAATCGGGGTCTCCTCCCGCTAGGGAGTAGGAATCTCTCTCTCGGCTTCGACACGTGGCATACACCACGGCCGCAAACACTAGGACCACCTCTCTTAGCAGCTCAAGTATTAACCATGACTTATCCCTACAAAGACAGAATTTTAACACGGTCAAGTACAAGTGGAAATTAGAACATGTAAGGTAAGGGTAAATTGCTAATGACGTTGATTAAGTGTAATTAGTCGTTTACTTTACCCGCCCGTCTAAACCACCCCCTGCCCCTAACCACGTTAGCCTTCTATCTAACACTTAAACAGTTAATCACATACCGGAAACTTTTAAATTTAAAGGAATGACTAAATAATTAAAAGTTACCTATTGGCGAGCAGCTGCTCGCGGTGGGCATACTGGTCTCTTTCCTTACAGTTCGAGTCCAAGCATTCGGGGATACTCGGATCCCTCGAACCATGGCTCTGATACCAACTTGTAAGGTCCCGAACCCCGGGAACCCCACAGTTGGTAATCATTCAAAACACTCGTAAAAATAATTAAACTTAAAAACAATTATTTTCATTAAAATGAGCATCACAGAGTATAATTCGGCGGAAAACGTAACTAACAAAATAAGTTCCCAAAACCCGGAAATTTTGCCCAAAACCAACATAATTATCTTTAATAAAAAAAATTTTAAAAAAATAAATTTTTTAATAATAAAGTCTTCAGATCCCGTATGCCCTTCACCGTCCAAGTAACTTCGTGCACGTCCAAGCGATAAGGCATCCTCTTCCTAACCTAAAACTCACACTAACATGCACACAAAGTCAGCTTAAGCTGAGTGAGTTCAAGTTTTAAATAAGTAACAAAAGTCTTAATAATCATTCCAACGGTTTTAAAACGGTAAACGGAAATACATCGGTTAGGTCACCACATTCAATAAATAATCATCCTTATGTATGAGCATCTCTATACGTGCATTCCTATATATATATATATATATATATATATATATATATATATATATATATAACATTCAATAATAACATTCAGGGCCGAGAAAACGTACAACCCAAACACGTAACATTCAACGCATGCAAACACAAAGTAGGCATAAGCAACATTCAGTAGTCGAGACGACTACAACATTCGCCAAATATTGGCCATTCTAATATATATATATATACACACACACGCATTCTTTAACATTCCAAGGCCTACCAATACTAGCAAGCTTATGTAAAATCGTTTAAAACATTTCATCAAGTAAGAAAACACTTGGGTGTGCATGCTAGCCCAAAACATAAAAAGAGTTAAACGGGGCATCAAGAACTCACCTGAAATCGATCGAACACCTGCAACGAGCTAGGAAATCCCTAAGTGCACACTCACAAGTAAGGGCCTGTATATAGTACACAACGCGTTACTAAACTAGACCGCACGAACACTCTTGCCTAATGGGCCGTTCAAGCCCAACAACTTGGCCCAAGGCCCAATACTTTGGCCAAAGGCCCAACAACTTGGGCCGAGGCCCAACCCAAACCCAATTACTTTACCTCAGCTCCTAAAATCTTTCAGTTAACCAAATCCACCCTTCGATCATGGTCGGGGCTAACCGTGATGCACAACTCACCCGCCGGTAATCGAATCGAGTCGAATACGCGCGAAATAAATTTTTAAAATCAATTGTCAAACAAATCAGCCCCAAATGGACCAAATTCCCAAGTTAACCATTTCATACATCATAATTATGTCACCCGAGTTGATAGGGTTGACGGTTCCTTTTTACAACTCCCAATTTAACTTTTAAACGACAATTTGCGCACCGCCGACTCGATTGACCAATCACCAACCAAAACAGCCCCGAGTATCAAAAAATTTAATTTTCCCACAGCCCTTAGACTCCCCTAGGGCCATGCAAACTGATTCGGTTGGTCATTCAATCGATTAACACATCAAACTCAACAATTGACAATTCTACACCCGATAAACCCTAGTTTTCGAACTAAAATCGATTGACCGACCTAAACACATCAAACTCAACAATTGACAATTCTACACCCGATAAACCCTAGTTTTCGAACTAAAATCGATTGACCGACCTAAACACCTCCAATGGTCACGAAATTTTAATATGATGTAAATTCCATACCTGGGAATCTTTCTACACTGAAAAATCTAATTTTTATCCATGGGAAGTGGGTCAATTACACCTTGGCCAAAAATCTGTCCAACGAAAAGTATCGGCAAAATTGAGCATCAAAACAATTAGGGTTGAACGAAAAGAGTGTTGGGGATTGTAGTACATACCTTGAACTAATTCTAGGAGCTTGGAATTGATCAAAAAGTCGAAGCAATGAAGGGGGTGGGGAGGGCTGTTCTCGGCCGATCGCAGCTGCTAGGAGGGGAGAGGTTTAGGGTTTTGTTAATTGTTATAATATAAAGATTTTACATCCAGGCCCCTCCCAATTGAAGTGTAAGACAAAATGGAAGGAAAGTTAAGTTCTTTAACGTACCGGGGTGACGTAAAGGCTTCCGAGAAACGTCGGTTAAGTCCCGAGAGTTATACATACTTTACACGCGCTAAATCATTAAACCGGAAGTTTGACGGGTGTTACACCACCAAATCATTTGAAATGAGAAAATTCATCTTTTGTATGTGAATGTGCCCCACGCGTCGATGCCAAAGGATAGAATCCTTTTCTGTTGCTTTTGATACGAAACACGTAGCCGAGGGCGAAACACTTACATTATAACTCATGTCTAGAACATAAATATCATTTGATCGAGGTGATCGCATAACAACCATGTCTTCAGGAATCGTGTACCCCGGTTGAAGGATAACACATTCGGTTTCTGTGAAAATTGTGGTAAACTTCTTATCACATATCTGCGAAACGCTCAGCAGATTATGATCCACCTTTTCTCAATAATTAACCTTTTCAAATGTTACTTTCCTGTTTGAAACTTCTCCCTCCTTAGTAATCATTCCACCATTGTTACCAGCAAACGCAACATAACCTTCTTGAATATCTTTGACATTATTTAGAAGATCCAGGTTGCCGGTGATACGCCGAGAACATCCACTATCCAATATCCACTTGTAGCTTGACACGGATCTAGATGAACTCTGCACAACAAGGTAAAAAGATTAGTTCAAAAAGGCAGCCCAAGCCTCAGTCTTGGGCTCTCCCTTTGATACTTTCGGAGATAAAGATAAATTAACACTCTCATTAGGTACTTGAGAATAGGTGATCGGTTTCTTGTTTTTCTTCTTTAAGTAACCGTCACGTATTATTCCCGAATCAGTGTTCTTACAAATTGGTTGAGCACGATCAACAAATTTGTTTGATACATTAAACGATTCAATCTGAACGACTTTCCTTGGATTGACAACAGAATACATTATAACACACTCATCAACTTGATTTTCTTTCATTTTTCAGATCCAATTCAGTCTTACAAGTTGATGCCAACTTGATATCATCAACCTTTGCTTTACATTTTTTCGAAACATGACCCGGTTCACCACATTTAAAACATAAACGTGTGTCTAATGATTTATATGGTGAAACACTTGGTTTGATTTCATGCACAGGTTGAGAAACATCAATCTTAGAGTTTTTAAAATTTACATTCTCTGGAACAGTAGGTTTGATTCCCTTTTTATTTTGATAAAATTCCAGGTTGGTAGAATTCAATGAATTCTCCTTACCTGATGATTTTACAAATTTTATTGGTTGAAACATGTTTCCATTTGCATTCTCTTGAACATTTTTAAATTTTGACTTGTTAAATTATTGTTCAAGTTTTGTAACTTCTGGAGTGTCATCTTGAAATATACATTCAATCAATTCCGGATTTAGAAGATTCAAAGGAACTTCTTTATCCGAAAAAACTTTTGACAATCCTTTTAACTTAAATATCTTCCCACTTGAAGATTTAGGTTGAGGATTGATAAACCTCATCAACTCCTCATCAGACAGAGAGGGTTTATCTGATTTAGGTACTTTAGGAGTTATCTTAGGAGGTTTTGATGAATTACCCGAAGGCTTTGAACCATACACTACTTGTTAAAACTCTTCGGGTTCACACAAGATGTGATTGTCAACAGGGATGTTTTTGTTTTTGACAATCTCATCTGGTTCAGACAACTCCTCATTAGAACCGTCCAATTCACTTTTGGTAAACACTGATTTACTTTTGATGTGAATCGGTTCTACAGTTGGTTTGTTTTGATCAACAATTTCATATTCAACTGTATGCATATCTGGACATTGTTTCACATCTGGAATACTACAGTAATCTCCTTTAAAAGGAGGAGGGATCTCAACGTACCCTAAACCTGATTTCCCATTTTTCTTATGGGAATTGTTTACTTCAATGATTTAATTTAACATAAACGAGAAATCTCGAAATTTTCCAGGTTTGTTTTTCAGTTCTAAAATTTCATTTTCCAGATTAGAAATGCAAGTTCGGAGTCTGAGAATCTCCTTGAAATGTTGTTCAACCACGATAATCTTACATTGAACCTCAGCTTTGAGATCATGATTGCTTTCAGACAGATTTTGAATTTTTAAGGTAGATTGTTCCAGTAATTTGGATTTCTGTCGATTGCATTCATTGATCATGAAATAATCTTTTGTGAGATTAGTATTCTGAGTTAACATTGTTTCAAGTTTAGTTTTGAGTTCAGCACATTCAGTACATTTAATCACACCAGCTGAAGGTTCAAATACATTAATTTGAGGAGTAGGACATACCTCTTCGATCTTAGCCATGCAAGCATAAGATTCAACTTGATTAGGAATTGATTTATCAGATTCGATTTTCACAGACGAACTCTTATCAGAATCACTTTCAACGTCAGAGGAGTCACTTTCTTCTGATATATTATCACTGCTTGCATCTTCAAACTTCTCAACTGGTTCAAAAACAAGGTTGGCCTGATTTCCCAACAACCTTTGAGACCAATCAACCTCTTCATTAGCGACAAGAGTTTGAGTGTTGTTTGACTTATTCTTACCACTACTTCAAATGTTAACCCTGGTCCTCCGTCGGTCCCAAAGAAGAGCGCTCAACCCAAAGGAAAACTTCCACCGTACCCGGGAACCTCTACACGGGTAGATCCGGTTATTTCTAACAATGATATTTTTGCTTTGATGAAACAGGTCAAAACTCATATGGAGCAGCAAGAGAAGACAAACTCAAGGCTATTTAAGGATATTGAAGTGATCAAGAAAAAACCAGGGCAGGAGGCCACTCCAATCATGCCCTGGGCCTTTGATTTTAGTTCTCCAAGATCATCTATCCTTCAGAATCCTGGATCCTTGGGGACACAATCAACAAGGACTCCGTGTCAGCAGCAGTCAGGATACTGGGGAACTTATCCTCCGGTATCCTCGGAGTTACCCAGACCAACGAGGTGAGAATCCATCAACATGCAGCTTCGTTCAATCATGCCAGCCGGCATATTCTCGTCAGGATCTCCCATGGTGTCCTTTGAAGTGCATGTTGGAGATGACATCCCTATGCAGACGTCACCGTATCCTGAGGATACCCTCAATGGAGGAACTAGTCATCAAGCCTCAGGATACCAGAGACCTAACCACGATCTCGGTAACAGTTCACTTAATGCTAATTTATACACTAACCGTGGTTCTGTGCAGGATAAGGGAATATCCCCCAAGATTGCCAAGGAATTGCAGAAAATAAAGGATATAACTTCCAATATCCTTGGGATAATCCGTCCCATAGCAGAAGTTTCGGTAGGCAGTCACAGATTATCCAGGCTCACATGGCCTATATGCGACGTGGTGATCCCCAAGAAGTTCCAGACGCCTAGCATGAAGCTATACGATGCCACTACGGATCCTGAGGAACACGTAGCTCAGTATAGAGAAAGGATGGAGATCAGCCCCATCCCTATTGACATCAAAGAAGCTTGCCTATGTAAGGGGTTCGGTTCAACACTAACGGGACCGGCTCTCAAATGGTTATTGAGTATTCTTTCCAACACTATTACTTCATTTGCTCATTTGATTAACTTATTCAATAATCAATTTTCTTGTAGTAGATCTTTTGAGAAAACGACAGGTGATTTATATAGAATTATTCAACATAATAATGAATCCCTAAGGGATTACATAACTAGATTTAGCAGGGAAGCTTTGGATATCCCCAACCTTGATATGGTGGCTGCTGTTGAAGCTCTCAAGATGGGGTTAAAGAAGGATTCATCCTTCTATGATGATCTTGTCATGACTCCATGTAATGAAGTCAGAAACAGAGCATTAATATACATTCGGCTAGAGGATGACAAGAAGGCTCATGTAAGTTTGGTTATCCCGAAGTACGAGTCTACCAACAGGAAGTCGGACTCTCCACAGAAGTTCTCTAGACCAAAGCTTTATTGAAGAATTAGACACTATTGATGAGCTCAGAGATCTAGCTAAGATCAGAATGGCAGCATATCAACAAAGAATAGCCAAGTCCTATAACAAGAACATTCGAATCCGAAGATTCCAAGTAAGGGACATGGTGTTAAGAGAGGCATTCCAGAATACCACTAACCCAACAGATGGGAAGTTAGCTCCAAAGTGGGAAGGTCCTTACTTGATCGATTCAGAAGCAGGCAAAGGGCCTACATGTTAATCACTATGAAGGGAGTCCCTATACCAAGAGCTTGGAATGCTATCCATCTCAAGGCATATTTTTGTTAGTATCCTTAACTGATATGTTCATATCCTCAACATCTTAGGTTAAAGGTATGTTCCCTGATCTACTTTTACATTGTTTCATTTTTAAACTTTATTATCTCTTTATCAAGTTTACTGACTTAAGCATCGGAGGGGTGTTATCCATGCTAACACCCACCCCTCATTAAGAGCTTAGTGTTTTGTAGTTATCCCAAGGATATGTTATCTTCACAACAGTTAGAGTCTGATCACCTCACACACGAATAGGATATCTTTGATATCTTCTAAGGTTTAAAGGTTTTCACCTTTCCAACGAACGCCTGGAGCGCACGAATAAGATATCTTGGATATCTTCTAAGGCTTAAAGGTTTTCAACTTTCCAACGAACGCTGGAGCGCACGAATAAAATATCTTGGATATCTTCTAAGGTTTAAAGGTTTTTACCTTTCCAACGAACGCCTGGAGTGCACGATGATTCGGATATAGTTCGAGGCAGGCGGACCAGACCAGCTGATAATTCGTTTGTTGTTGGCTATATACCGAATCCTTAAGAAAAGTGGCAGACGTGTCACACATACGGTTTATAACATTTTCATGTTATCTAAGGTTATAACATTTTCATGTTATCTCAAGTTTTGGCATTTACATGCCCGTACGTTTGGGACTTTCCCTAGTATTATCTCAAGCTTAGACATTTTCATGTCTCCCAAGTCAAGGCCTAGTCTCCAGTGAAAAGGCTTTATCGCCAGTATAAAGGCCTTGTCGCCAGTAAATGGGCTTTATCGCCAGGATTATCTAACTTTGTTTTGACAGATCGAAGATCGGACAAATCGCTAAATGTAGATATATTACAAAGTTGTTTTGGACTTAGCAAAATTCCAGAAACATGATACTTCAAAAAGCCCAACAATTGAGGACATCATATGTAAGCTAACTAGAGTTATAAATGATCTCCATGAAGGTACTCTTTACACTTAGTTCTATCACTCAATTTAAATTTCAAGGTATAATCTTTTGGTTTGATTGTGATAACTCACACAAGGCATAAGGATATATTATCCTTAAGATGTTTTATGATAAGTCTTAAAGATATATTTTCTGGAGATATAATCCTTAAAATATTTTATTCTAAAATATAATAAGTTTAAGAAATATGTTTTCTGGGTACATTATCCTTAAGATGTTCTGTTTCAAAAACTTAAGTCTCAAAAATATTTCTCGGACACATTATGAATAAAACGTATCAACATGAGTTATCTAAAATATCATACAATTAAAACACAATGTAAAAGCCAAAAGATTATGTCATTACTAACGGAAATTGCAGGAAATTAAGAATAATGCCCAAGTTTCATTCTCAAGAAACAGGAAAACTCTTCCACATTCTCTCTGCTCAGCTCCGCCACGATCTTCTCTCAAGCTGCCACATCCCAAACAGGAGTCTCCAACCCAGCAGCCTTAGCATTCTGAGCCTGGACTTGGTGATGGAAAGCTTGAGTTTTTTTACCCATGGTGGTTAAAGATGAAGAGCAAAGAGAAAAAGAAATTTACCTGGATAATGATCGGGTGAAGGTTTAAAATACTAATCCGAGATAAAACAAAGGGGTTCTGACGTTTCTATGGACGAACGACACGTGTAGCTTATCCACTCCATCTGCAGAATTCGAGATTCAAAAAATTAACAGCTGTAAACCACCTTTTACAGCAGTTAATTTTGGGGACAATTGTTAGGGCTCGGATTTTCAGTATCCTAAGAAAACGATATGTTCAGGATAACTCCAGGATATAGTATCCTCCACGGTAACAAGTATCCTAAATATATTTTATAACTAAAATGTACGCCGTCTTTCCTTGCTTACCAGGTCAAAGATGTCGACATAATTCCCTGAAGATTCGGGCTTGCCATTAATAGGACGTGCTTGAAAAGGAAAACGTGCTAAATGGAGGGAATAAACGGCTAATTGATTTAGTCTCCTGTTTCCTTAAATTATAGGAGTTATTGTTGTCTATCTTTATGTATAAATAGAGCTAAAGGCAAGATCATAACACACACTAGAACACACGAGACTGACTAGTACTCGCATTCTCCGTAATCACGATCAGGTTTTAGCTCCACACTTGTAACCGATTTTCATTATTAATAAACTGGTGGTGATAGTTTTCACCACCCGGGGTTTTTTCTTGTTATCCTCAGGATAATGGGTTTTTTCCTAGCAACAAATCTCTGTGTTCAAAGAGTTTTACATTCATTTTTACAAGCACCTAGTCCCACTTTACTAATTATGTTGTAAAATCACATTTATCTGTTTTTGACCAAAACACGAATCACATCGAAGATCAAATCGAATATCTCTGATATTACTTGAAAGAGCCAGTATGGATTTAGATCTTGTGATGACATCGAACGATTCATTGATCTGGTATACGATTAAGGATGATTAAGTTATGTGTGTGTAGTGTGTGTGTTGAGAGTAAATTTTGGCAGAGTAACGAGGTGGAAGCAATAATAATCAGAACTATTACATTAGAAATAAATTACAGGAGTATATATAGGGGATGACCTCATTCATTAAGATAGCCTTAACGAATGGGTCATTCGTTACATTAACATAACGAATAAACAGACTTATTCGTTAATATATTTATCATAGCGAATAGCCTTCATTCATTATGTTCCATTCGTTAAGCAGGGTTAACGAATGGGACTTACAATAATACGAATGTGACACATTCGTTACAAGGTAACGAATGTGCCTTACAATTAGGCGAATGAGCATATTTACATTGAACCCCCTATAAACTAAAACTATTACATTATTTGACAGTAAAGACCGAGACGTACAAAACATGTATCAACAGACATCCCTGTGCAGACATCACCTTATCCTGAGGATACCCTCAATGGAGGAACTAGCCATCAAGGCTCAGGATACCAGAGACCTAACCAAGATCTCGGTAACAGTTTACTTAATGCTAATTTACACACTAACCGTGGATCTGTGCAGGATAAGGGGATATCCCCCGACATAGCCAGGGATTTGTAGAAAATGAAGGATATGATTTCCAATATCCCGGGGATAATCCGTCCCATAGCTGAAGTTCCGGTATGCAGTCATAGATTATCCAGGTTCACATGACCTATATGCGACGTGGAGATCCCCAAGAAATTCCAAACGCCCAGCATGAAGCTGTACGATGGCACTACGGATCCTGAGGAACACGTAGCTCAGTACAGAGAAAGGATGGAGATCAACCTTATCCCTATTGATATCAAAGAAGTTTGTCTATGCAAGGGGTTCGGTTCAACACTAACAGGGCCGACCCTAAAATGGTTATTAGGTATTCCTTCTAATACTATTACTTCATTTGCTCATTTGACTAACTTAGTCAACAATCAATTTTCTTGTAGTAGATCTTTTGAGAAAATGACAGGTGACTTATATAGAATTGTTCAGCCTAATAATGAATCCCTAAGAGATTACATAACTAGATTTAGCAGGGAAGCTTTAGACATCCCTAACCTTAACCTTGCAGCTATTGTTGAAGCTCTCAAGATGGGTTTGAAGAAGGATTCGTCCTTCTATGACGATCTTGTCATGACTCCATGCAGGAATCTTGATAAATTCAGAAACAGAGCGTTAAGATACATCCGGCTAGAGGATGATAAGAAGCCTCATGGAAGTTTGGTTATCCCGAAGTATGAGTCGACCAACAGGAAGTTAGACCCTCCACAGAAGTTCTCTAGGCCCAAGCCTTATTCCAAACAAGATACCTCCAGGATAAACGCCGTGGAAGAAGACGAAGACGACGAGGAGTATCCTAAAATCTCCGAATATTGTTTTAATATTAATATTGGTGGTGTAATATGTGCCATGCAGGATTTAGGTGACAAGGCCAGATGGCCCAAGAAAAATGAGAAGCCCGGATCCAGGAATGACAAGTCCAAATGGTGTGCATTCCATGAAGACTTTGGCCATCGCACTGACGATCGTATAGCACTTCGGAAGGAGATAGGATACCTTCTCAGCAAAAGACACCTAAAGGAACTATTTGGAAGAAACAAGAACAAAAGTCAGGATCCTATCAAGATACATGAAAGGGCACCTTCTCCACCACCCGGATCTAAGGTCGTATAATTTATCTCGGGAGGATCGGACATTTGTGGAACCTCATATTCAGCGGCTAAGAAGCGTTCCAAAGAAACGAAGATGGACAACGGAGAAAGACCTCTCCGTACTTCCACTTTAACAACTCAAGGAATCATATCCTTCGATGAAGAGGATAGATGTGATCTTATGGATCCCAAACATGACGGTTTGGTCATTACTTTAAGTATAGCTAATTGTTTTATGCGCAGGATACTTGTTGATGGAGGAAGCTCTATGAACATTATCCAGATGGATGCCTTGAAGAAAATAGATATCCCGGAATTGGAGATTATCCCAAAATCCTCAGTCCTTGTAGGATTTAGTGGCAAGACCAAGGATACGTTGGGAGAAATCAAACTTCTAATATATATTGAAGGAACTAACTCCCTACAAAAGTTTTGTGTTATTGACTCATTGTCTTGTTGTAATGTGATATTAGGCAGGCCCTGGATCCACAGCATGAAGGCAGTACCCTCTACTTATCATCAATGTGTGAAACTTCCATGCCCATTGGGGGTCATCAAGATTGAAAGCGATTAGCAAGATGCCAAGGAATGTTATGCTTCATCAATGAAGTGGACTACAACGCCCACTCAGGCATAGCAATTATAGAAGCAACCAGGGAAGGTCCTGCAGGCTAGAGACCAAGAAGTGAAGGAAGTATCCCTGGATCCTCAGTATACTGAGATCAAAGTATGGTTAGGATCAGGTATGCCTGAGGATATCGAACAAGGATTGGTATCCTTTTTAAGAAAAGAGCCTCTACCTTCGCCTGGAAGCATGAAGATATGACAGGTATCTTTAAATCTATAATTACTCATAAACTTGGTATAGATAAATCTTTCAGGCCGGTACATCAAAAGCGAAGGAAGTTTTCTCCTGAGAGATACGTTGTCATACTAGAAGAAGTGTAGAAGCTGCTCAAGACCAAAACGATAAGAGAGGTCCACTATCCTAGATGGTTGGCCAATCTAGTTGTAGTCCAGAAGAAGAATGAAAAGTGGAGAGTGTGCGTGGACTTCACAGACCTGAATAAGGCCTGTCCAAAAGACCCATTTCCACTCCCACACATTGACTCAATGGTGGATGCAACTGCTGGCCATGAACTGCTAACCTTCATGGATGCATCCTCAGGATTTCAACAAATTCAAATGGAGCCTTCAGACCAAGAAGACACAGCCTTCATGACCCCCCACAGGTATATACTGTTATACTGCAATGCCTTTTGGATTAAAAAAATGCAGGTGCAACATACCAGAGGTTAGTCAACATGATGTTCAAAGATCAACTGGGGGACACGATGGAAGTCTACATAGATGACATGGTGGTAAAAGTCAAAGAAGGCTGAGGATCATCTCAAAGACTTGGCAACAACATTTGATATCCTAGATGAATACAACATGAAGTTGAATCCAGCCATGTGTCACTTCGGAGTTAAAGCAGGAAAATTCCTTGGATACATGGTCACCAAAAGAGGAATAGAAGCAAGCCCTGAGCAGATCAAGGCTATCCTGGATATCAAATCACCAAGAAACGTCAAAGATGTCCAAAGGTTGACTGGAAGAATTGCGGCTCTCAACAGGTTCATCTCAAGATCTTCAGAGAAGTGTAAAGACTTCTATGTTATCCTGTGGAAGAATCAAAAATTCGAACGGGGAGAGAAGCAAGAAAGAGCGTTGGTATCCCGAAAGGAATACTTATCCTCAGCACCACTCCTGATGAAGCCTGTTGACGGTGAACCATTATCTTTGTTCTTAGCTGTTTCGGAGAGTGCAATAAGTGCTGTCTTGGTTAAAGATCACAAAGGTCAACAACATCCAATATATTATGTAAGTAAAAGTCTACTAGATGTTGAATCCAGGTATTCTTATCTTGAAAAGTTAATTTTAGCACTTATAATGGCTTCTACTAAACTAAGACATTACTTTGAAACTCATGCTATTCATGTAAAGACTAATTATCCTATTAAAGCTGTTTTGAGAAAACCAGAAATGTCAGGTAGGATGGCAAATGGGCTGTAAAACTTAGTGCATACGATATCTTGTATGAGCCAAGGACAGCCATCAAATCTCAGGCACTTGCCGACTTTGTGGCTGATTTTAGCTAGGATATACTCGAAGAAGTTGAAAAAGAAGTTCAACAGTTGGAGGTCAAGGAAAGTTGGACATTGCATACATATGGTGCCTCCAACATAAGAGGAACAAGTCTAGGTATCCTGCTAAAATCACTATAGGGGGACATTATACCTCTATCTATATCTTGTGAATTTCAGGCTACTAATAATGAGGCTGAATATGAAGCCATAATAGCTGGTTTACAATTAGCTAAGGACATGAAAGTGAGGTATCTTTAAGTTTATGTCGATTCATTATTATTAGCTAATCATTTTAATGGTTCTTATGCAGTAAATGCTGAAAACTTAGCAAAATATTTAGAAATAGTTAAGCAATTAGCTATGTGTTTCAAAACATTTGATATAGTACAGGTACCAAGAGAAGATAACACTGAAGCAGATGCCTTAGCAAATTTAGCATCAGCTCTCAAAATACCAGATGATATCAAGATTCCCATCGTCCATATCTTGACTCCAGCAACGAAGCAGAATTGCAAAATTATGGAGACTTGAAAACATGAAGAAGATCCAGTATCCTGGACCCGTCCCATAATACAGTATCTTCAGAATAATGAGATCCCAGAAGGAGAAAACCCCAGAGCTTTCAGAATGAAGGTAACCCAGTATATTATCCTAAATGATATTTTGTATAGAAAATCACTTGCAGGTCATACTTGAGGTGCTTGGAACACTACGAAGCGCAAGAAGTCCTCAAGGACATACATGAAGGTGATTGTGGAAACCACACTGGGGGCAGAGCCTTAGTATCCAAGATACTGAGGACAGGTTACTTATGGCCGATAATGAGGAAGGATGCAATGAACTTCTCCAGGAAATATGATGCTTGTCAAAGACACAGCAACATATTGCATCAACCAACTGAACCACTACATCCTATCATATACCCGTGGCCATTTATGAAATGGGGAATGGATATTGTGGGAAAGCTGCCCAAGGGTCCTGGTGGAAAAGTCTTTATGCTGGCCATGACAGATTACCTCTCCAAGTGGATCGAAGCTGAGGCTTTTGTCCAAGTTAAAGAGAAGGATGTGATCTCATTTATCAAGCGTAACATCCTGACAAGATTCGGTATCCCGGCAGAAATCGATTGTGATAACGGTTCACAGTTCATTGGTAGCAGAACAACCAACTTTTGTGAAAGTTGGGGAGTCAAGATGGTGACTTCAACTCCAGTACACACTCAATCTAATGGTCAAGCAGAGTCTAATAGCAAGATCATCATCAACAATTTAAAGAAGAAATTGGGGTCCAAGAAGGGAAAATGGGCTGAAGAACTACCATTCGTTCTTTGGGCTAACAGAACCACATCAAAAAATGCAACGGGACAAACACCTTTCTCTTTGGTGTTTGGGGCCGAAGCTGTTATCCCTACGGAGATGGTGATCCCCACAGCAAGAACCAGCATCCAACATACTAAGTCTAACAACCGAAGTCTTACTGAAGAGCTTGACACTATTGACGAGCTCAGAGATCTTGCCAAAATCAGAATGGCAGCATACCAGCAAAGAATCGCCAAGTCCTACAACAAAAACATCTGAATTCAAAGATTCCAAGTAGGAGATATGGTGTTAAGAAAGGCATTCCAGAATACCACTAACCCAGCAGATGGAAAGCTAGCTCCAAAGTAGGAAGGTCCTTACTTGATCGATTCAGAAGCAGGCAAAGGGGCCTACAGATTAATCACTATGGAAGGAGTCCCTATACCAAGAGCTTGGAATCCTATCCATCTTAAGGCATATTTTTGTTAGTATCCTCAACTGGTATGTTCATATCCTCAACATCTTGGGATAAAAGTATGTTCCCTAATCTATTTTTTATATTATTACTTTTTTACTTTATTATCTCTTTATCAAGTTTACTGACTTAAACATCGGAGGGGTGTTAGCCAAGCTAACACCCACCCCTCATTAAGAGTTTAGGGTTTTGCAGTTATCCCAAGGATATGTTATCTTGATAACCGTTAGAGGCTGATCACCTCCCACACGAACATGATATCCCTGATATCTCCTAAGGTTTAAAGGTCTTCACCTTTTTAACGCCACCTGGAGCGCACGATGATTCGGATATAGTTCGAGGCAGGCGGACCAAACCAGCTGATAATCCGTTTGTTGTTGGCTATATACCGAATCCTTAAGATAAGTGGAAGACGTGTCACGCATACGGTTTATAACATTTTCATGTTATCTAAGGTTTATAACATTTTCTTGTTATCTAAAGTTTTAGCATTTTCATGCCCTCACGTTTGGGACTTTCCCCAGTTTTATCTAAGGTTTAGACATTTTCATGTCTCTCAAGTAAAAGCCTTGTCGCCAGTAAAAAGGCTTTGTCGCCGGTAAAAAGGCTTTGTCGCCAGGATTATCTAACTTTGTTTTGACAGATTGGTCAGGTCGTTAAGTGTAAAGATGTTTCTAAGTTGTTTTTAAATTAGCAAAATTCCAGAAGCATGATACTTAAAAAAATCAACAGTTGGGGACATCATATATAAGCTAACTAGATTTATAAATGATCTCTACAAAGGTACTCTTTACACTTAGTTTTATCACACAAGTTATATTTCAAGGTATAACCTTTTGGTTTAATTGTGACAACTCATATTTATATAAGTTTCAAGGATATATTATCCTTATGATATTTTATCTTAATACGTGTCTTTTTCATGGCTCTCACGGTTTACCCTAGTAAAGGCTTCATCGCCAGATTTGTCTAACTTGATTTTGCTAGATCGAAGATTGGTAAAATCGCTTAGGGGAAAGATGTTACTTAGTTAATTTTAACTCAGATAGCACAAATTCTGAAAGTATGATGCATGAAGACCCAACAATTGGGGGCATCATGTGTAAGCTTGTTAACTTAATATATGCTGCAAAGGTACACTTTTATATATAAATTTGCCTTGCATCTTATTTTCTTTTGAAATATGATATTTTGGCTTAATTGTGTTAACTCTCATCTATAGAGATTTGAGACATATATCTTCGAGATGTGTTATACTTAAGATATTTCCCTAAATATGATAAGTCTTAAGGATATATTTTCCATATATATATATATATATATATATATTATCTTAAGATGTTGTACTTTCAAATATGATAAGTCTTGAAAACGTATTTTCTCGATATATTATCCTTAGGATATATCATTCTGAAAATAGATAAGTTTAAAACCATTTTGGACATGTTACATTTAAAACATATCAAGATAATTTTTCTAAAATATCAGGCAAATAACATACAATGTAAAAGCCAAAAGATTATGTCATTACTAACGATAAGTGCAGGAAAATAGGAACAATGCCCAGGCTTCGTTCTCAACAAACAGGAAGACCCTTCCATCCAGGCACTGTCGGATAGTTAAAGACCAGGATAATATGGGCTTTGTCTTGAAACTCAAGATCCCTCCACCCATATTTCCCTATTATCCTAAGCATAACTGTTCAAAACATAAGTTCCAATTGATCAAGATACCACAAACCTACAACCAACCATCATAAACCACAAACAAACATTCATAAAAACCGGGCTCAGGCCTTGTCTTTATCGCCATCATTGCCCTGTTGATCCTTCACTGCCTCGCCAGTCGCCAACTTTCACCGCCTTATCAGCCACCTTATCCGCCATGCCCGGCCCCAGCTCTTCCACATTCTCTCCGCCACGATCTTCTCCCGAGCTGCCACATCCAAAAAGGGAGTCTCCAACCCAGCAGCCTTAGCTTCCTGAGCCTGGACTTGATGACGGAAAACTTGAGTTTTTTACTCATGGTGATTGAAGATGAACAGCAAAGAGATAAAGAAATTTACCTGGACAATGATCGGGTGAAGGTTTAAAATATTTATCCGATATAAATATAAGATAACGAAGGAGTTTTGACGGTTCTGTGGACGATCAACACAGCGGAATTCACGATTCAAAAAATCAACAACTGTAAACCACCTTTTACAGCAGTTAATTTTGGGGACAATTGTTAGGGCTCGGATTTTCGATATCCTTAGCAAGTAATATGTTCAGGATAACTCCAGAATATGGTATCCTCCAAGGTAACATGTATCCTAAATATGTTGTATAATAAACAGATTGTTCGCTCTCTTTCCTTATTTACCAGGGCAAAGGAAGTTATCGTGATTGCCTAAAGACCCGGACTTGCAGCTAATAGATCGTGATCAAAAAGGAAACACGCTTAATGGGGAATTAATGGTTAATTAGATTCAGTCTTTTATTTCCTTAATTATAGGCCTTATTGTTAGCTTCTTTTTATTATAAATAGAGCTAGACCCGGATCGTATCACACACACTCTTAGCACAAGAGACTTACAAGTACTCGCTCTAATTGTAATCACGATCCGATTAGCTCCACCACTTGTAACCACCCTTTATTAGTAAACTGGTGGTGATAGTTTTCACCACCCGGGGTTTTTTTCCTGTTATCCTAAGGATAATGGGGCTTTTTTCTCGCAACAAATCTTTGTTTTCTAACACTTTCTCATTCATTTCAAGCAAGCACCAAGTCCCATTTACTAATTTGGTTACAAAATCATTGTTGTTAATTTTTGACCAAAACATTCTCCAAATAAATTTTGTAGAAAACTAACTCTTTTTAATGCTTAGTTACAAATATACGTATATTTTTTACACTTATATGTCGGTTCCTAACTAAACCCGTTGCGTTGCGGGGGCGTGGTGCGAATTCGCTCGGTATCGGCTAAATTTGTCACGATACCGACACTATAAATATCCGAACGAGCTAAACAGTATCGACACATGTACAAGTTATAATAGAAGCGAAACAAATTTAGTCGTTATCGGTTAGGCTCGTTACGCCACCGGAACTAAACCTAATACATAATTTCGTCTAATTAATATATTTGAAATAAAAATAAATACCAAAAACACAGGATTTTCAGCAACGAGTTAATACAAATTCGGTCGATATCGCTTAGATCAGTTACAGTACCAAAACTAAACCAAAAAAATAATTTCGCCAAAAATGATTTTATTTTTTAACAAAAAAGAAAAGAAAAGAAAGAAAAACTTGAAGTAGAACTTGTGATATAATCAAACAAAAGACATGAAAAAATAAATAAAAAGAAAAAGAAAAGAAAATAAGCGAAAACGGCATACGCGATCCCGCACAAAACGAATGCTAGACATCTATGTTATGTAACATTCAATCCACACAAATTTATTTTTGATTAATTGAGATACATTACATAAAAGCTATTTAAATAAAAACATTTTGTAACATCAAACCATAGTTTTTTTTATCTTATATATAATATGATGTATTACATGAATTTTTAAGACTTGTTTTCAACCTCTACTATAGTCCTTGAAATGGTGGCATATGAATCGATTATTTGAGACCGAATATTTACCCATACTTTGCTTACAAAACTTGTTGGAAACTAAATATTAGTTTAAAGAAAGGTTCTTTATATGATTTTTGGCACATATTTTGCCTCGAATATATATTTTTTTTCATAAAATGACACAGTATGCTTCAAATACTTAGGGACTAAATATTAGTCGTTGATCCTTTCATATAAAAACGGCAATCATGGCAGAATATAAGTCACTAAATTGATTTGATTTAGGAATATTAACAACTGATTTTCGATCCCTAATACGTTTTTTCCGAATTAGAGACTAAACATCAGTCACCTTATATTTGCACCCTTTTTCATTACTTATTTGAAACTGAATTTTAGTCACTAATAAGTTTCCCTCATAAAATTTATATTGACCATACGTATTTGTTACTGAAATTCGGTCTCAAATAAGGTGCTAGAATATTAGTGACTAATTACCAGTCGCTAACATCAGGCACATAGAAATCAGTCCTTAATGTTATCGAGGACTGATTTATCAGTCCCTAATATTATGCATTCAAGACTGATATATCAGTCCTTGATAGTTTAGTCTCTAATGGTCACTTTTTTGGTAGTGGAAGCGGAAATACGTCGGACGGAAGGGCTCGGAAGGGCTAGTCTTTGTGTTGGACCTGAGCCCAATAAACCTGAACTAGATGACGAGTTTGTGGAGAGGCTAGAAACTTGGACCCCTTGCGTAGAGAAACCCACCGGATGCAAACACAACTTTTCTTCCACCAACCTAGCCAGCCCGATTGCGTCGATTAGGTGGCGAGGTTTCTTGAGTTTGACTTCCAAACTAATTTCTTCTTTCAATCCTCCAATGAAACAACCCACTAGAAAGCTTTCCAGTATCCCATCAATACGATGCGACAACCTTTCAAAAGCTTCTACATAGGCTACAACAGTGGTTAGTTGTCTAAGGCAGTGTAGAGCTTCATTCGGGTCGTCGTAATCGGTGGGCCCAAGACGACCAAGTAATGCGGTGGAAAACTCCAACCACGATATCGGCCCTCGGGTTTTCGTATATCAACGATGCCACTGGAGAGCAAGACCATCTAGATGGAATGAAGCTAAACTGACCCGGTCTTCAGCAGCGACCTTCTGAAATTCAAAATACAGCTCTGCTTGATATAACCAACCAGTAGGGTCGTCACCACTGAATCAAGGGAAGTGGAGTTTCATGTATGGTTTCATCTCACCCCCGGTGACCGCCATCATACCCCCACCAGTTCCCGTCGTACCAACCGGACCTTTGTCTTTGACGGTTTGGAACTCCGCCATCATTGCTGTGACGTTGGCAAAGTTTTCCGCCGTTTCTTGCTGGAATTGTTCCAAGGTTTTCTTGCGAGTTTCCATGTTGGATCAGGACTGCTCTGATACCACTGATGTGGATCGAGTAGGATTATGATTGATAAAGAAAATAGAAGAGAACCAGAGAAGAAAATAGAGAGGATAACTTAAGCAAATAATAATAATAATAACAAAGTCAACCTAAAAACTTGGAAATATAAGTTGCTTGGAAAACGTGGGGCATACCCCATGATCTCCTTTATTTTTGCACTTGACTAAACAAACTAACTAACATACAAATTTGAAAACAAAAGAGAGAGTAAACTGATACATGCATGCATTGCATGGGATTTGGATCCACTTATTCTTCCTGGGCTGAATGGACTTTGGGTTGGACACATAACAAACTTAGTTGATTGTCGGCACATCAATTACTATTCTCACTTGCGTTGCTTAGCAAGGGCCTAAACAAAGAATGGATGACTTTAAGTATGAGTTATGATCACTGCGCATAATCTTATTTCCCCTTTGTTTCTTCACAGCTTCTGTTTCTTTGGCCCATTTTAAATCTAATGCCAAGTTTGTGCATATGTCGACTTAATGCAGGCTTCCTGAGCAAGTGGTTTTCTAATACGCGTACAAGTGTTATGGAAGTTTGACGATAGACATTAGCTTACTTTTCAATTTAGAAACTTCTTGAACATTTTTGCTCTACTTGGTAACAATTTCTTCTGCTTAATCTATCAGGGTGGTGTTAGTTAAAGAAGTTTCTTAGTCTATGTCGTCCTAAAACTACTTTAAATTAAGATTTAAATTTGCATTTATTATATTAACTTTTACAAATAAATACTTAGAATAAGTGTCTCGGTTTTGTTTCTGATTAGAAGGTGCTTACATATAACTGAACATAAAGTATAGCAATATCTGAATATATAGCAATATGTTAATACGTGAACCCGCAGCAACACGTGGGCACTTTTGCTAGTTTTAAATATATAAATTAAATGTGTATCAATTCTTTTTATTTTTAGTTAGCCTTCTTCCTCTAAATCTTGTAAAAGTAATAAAAAAAAGGAAATACAAATTTGATCTCTTAATAATGAAAACGTTATCGAAGTGTAAAAAAACTTAAAAGGAATATCTTTAGAAAAACATCAAATATTATTGGGACTTATATTTTAGACCGACGAATCGATTTATTATTATTAAGGGTGAAAAATATATTAATATTATTGGTCTTATCCAAGATGCGGATGGAGTGAAGACCAAGACACAAGACCACTATTGATAGACGATTAGGTCATGTGTTTCAATGGGTGATATTTGATGTATTGAGAGTTTGCCCCCGGGAAGAGCTCTCCCCGGGTGGCCGAGCGTTTATGATTATGTATGTATGAGTGTTTTTTGTGGCAATCTTTTGGTTAATGAAATCATACTACAACATATATCTATTTGTGTTTCGATTATAATTGTTCATCCTATTATTGATTGTTAATCGAATCGAACTTTCCACATCCGTCCATAGATCGTTCAAGAGTGAATTAATGTTGTTGATTCAATCCTAGCTCAGATCCGAGCTCCTCCGTTAATATCGACTATTCACGCTTCCACACCGGGGCTCGGGTTTTGTCAGTTGGTATCAGAGCGAGTTACCGAATCATTCAGACTAACCACTGAATTTGATTCAATTCGCTCTTGAATCCGCCATGGACGTTAAACTTTGAAGTTTGTTGAAGTTTTTGTGGGATTTTGCATGGATTTGGATGAAGTTTGATGATTCGAATATGATTCATGTGAGTTGATGTTTTAGTTGATGATTAGTTGATTCGACATCAATTTCACGTTTATGTGTTAAGATTCGTCCAGATCGTTAATTTTTGGTTCGTTTTAGGTCGAACTCGTTTATATTTTGTTTTATAGATCTGAAAGTTTGGTTAAATTGATGAGATATTGTTGATAGAATGATGATTTTAAGATGGTTTGATGAGATTTTAATGGTTAATTTCATGTAACAATAGATTAATTTTGGATATAAGAAGTTGTGTTCATCTAGGTTAAAAATGGGGAAAATGGTTTAAGTGTTCAAGCTCGCAGATTCGAGCCTGTTGCTGTTATGGTATCTGCTAAGTGTTCGAGCCAATTATTTGCTGTTGATCTTAATATCCCGAACAATGATTCAAAGGAGCAGTTCGCTAATTTACAGATGGTACAAGTGTTCATTGCAAAAGTTATGGGCTACTGCACTAATCTCATGTTTCCGAACAGATTATTCACGGACGGACGAGGGCTGCTGCTGTTGCACTATATTACCTGTTTAGTTGCTGATCTGATGGATGCTAAGGGCAAAATCGTAATCTGCAATGGGAATTTATGAGGCCGATATGAATCTGATTTGGTTGATTAACTACTAGGTTCATTCAAGAGTAATGATTTGCTGGTTATTTGCTGTTAGAACGAGCTGATTAATGAGCTGTTGTTACTGCTGTTCGCTTTACTTTTGCTGATATATTGATGATTCTCGAGTAATTAAGGGCTGCAGAAATTTTTTATGTACAGTTCCTGGTTCAGTTTGTTGTTGACAAAATTTTAATTGTTGCTGATATATCACGAACACGAGCAGCTAATGCACGCTGATGTTGCTTCACAATCGTTCACAAAACAGTTGCAACAATGGGCAGAATGGTAACTTGAAATGAGCAGTTTGGTAATTTCAAGTTTGGAACGAATAGTTACTGCATAAAAATGGAATTTACAAGTTAGTTGCAGCAGGGGCAGTTTAGTCTTTTAGCAACTGATTGCTGTAGCTGCTGATATATTATTTTACAATCAGAAACTAAACAGTTAAGGGCTGTTGCTACAGGTAAGTGGTGTAATTTCATTGTCGAAACAAATTTTGTTGCTGCTGAATTTGCTGTTAACGGGCCAAAATTGCTTTTAAAAGTGATGTTAACGTGCTGAAATTAGCTGATTAAAACGTTCTGTTAACGAGCTGTTAACGAGCTGCTGATGCTGCTGATTTTAGTGCTGAAAATTCTTACTTTAGTGCTGAAATTGTTGATTATGATGCTGAGAGGGGCGGTCTTGTCAACTCGCTGCTGTTTATTTGTTGGTATGCAGAGAATATGAGGAGCAATCTCGGTAATTTGCTGCTGGTACAAGTCTTATATGCAGAAAAGATAAGTATTTAAAACCCGAGCATAATCTTGTTTATCCCAAAATAATCTATCTTTTGGTCTCAAGCACACCTTGTTTATTCGAGCAAACCTTCTCCGAGCATACTTTGTGTTGTAATGAACAGTTAGAATTTAATATTCTAAACTTACATGCTCGTGAAAAGGAAAAATTCAAGTCCATGTCTCGAGCACACCTTTGCTCTCAAGCATGCTCGAAAGAAAGATGAATGATTAAATCACTAGCATATCTTTTATCTCGAGCACACTTCTAGGCACGAGCATATGTTAATAATTGTGCATGCTCGAGAAGGGATTTAAAGGAAATATGTGTGCTCGTGAACAAAAGTTTGTGTATGTGAAATATTTCAAGTGTTTTGGAAGATTTTTGGGACTAGATTGATGCAGTTGACTTTCTAAAGTCAAACGGGCCAAGATAGAGAAAAGACTTAATATTGGCTTATCCGTTGACTTTTCGACCATGTGTTCTAGATGAAAGATGTTTGCCCAAGTTTGAGTGACCATTTGGAAGTGAATTTTATGGTCAACTCGGTTGTTGACCGTGTCGGGTCAACGAGGGGCATTTTGGTCATTTTTAAAGACTTTTTTAGCAAAAATTGTGCAAAATTCACCAAAACTTCACGACTTCAACAAGGGGCTTACAAGATCAAGATGGTTGATTTTCCGGATCATTTCATGAGTTGACCAAGTCAAACGTCAACTATCAACCACAAAGGTATCATTTTATTTCATTTAGTTTGAATTTTATCAACAATTCTTGATAGGGATGGTCAAGATTGTTGGAATTGAAGAGTTTCATGTTTTCACCCGCACTTGATTTGAAGACACGTTCGTTAAAGACGATTGCAACGAAATTGGGGGAGAAAAATTCTATAAATTTCATTGCAAATTGTTAGCTTTAAATCAAGTGGAAGACTCATGTAAAGAAAATATGATCAAGATCGATTCACAATTTGATTTTCTTCAAAGACGTTTGTTGGTTTGTGAGTTCTCGAATTTCCTAGTACGTGTAAATAGTTGGAATCTCTTCCTAAGAAATGAAGTCACTTGAAATTCAAGAACGGGTTACAGTTTGATTCTGAATTCGGGAAAGGTTTGAAGGGAATTTGCAAAGAAAGAAATGCGCTTTTGAAGAAAGTTGGATTATTTGATGGTCATACCGATTTTATTTCCTTTCGTGTTGATCGATTGACACGATTCCGATTATTGGAGTTTGAAGCCTCGTTTTTATGCCCATACAACTATATCCATATGAGATAAAAGAGAAGATGGCCTAAATGGACAACGGGAGATGCTTATTGTGAGGTGGAGAATTTCGATGAAAGGCGTCGGGTTATGAGGTGATCGTGAAAGTGATTCGATGGCATCAGTCTAAGGGGGAGATTGTTGGGACTTATATTTTAGACCGACGCATCGAATTATTATTATTATGGGTGAAAAATCTATTACTATTATTGGTCTTATCCAAGAGGCGGATGGAGTGAAAACCAAGGCACAAGACCACTATTAATAGACGATTAGGTCATGTGTTTCAATGGGTGATATTTGATGTATTGAGAGTTTGCCCCCGGGGAAGAGCTCTCCCCAGGTGGCCGAGCATTTATGATTATGTATGTATGATTGTTTTTCGTGACAATCTTTTGGTTAATGAAATCATACTACTATATCTATCTATTTGTGTTTCGATTACAATTGTTCATCCTATTGTTGATTGTTAATCGAATCGAACTTTCCACATCCGTCCATATATCGTTCAAGAGTGAATACATGTTGTTGATTCGATCCTAGCTCAGATCCGAGCTCCTCCGTTAATACCGAGTATTCACGCTTCCGCAGAGGGGTCTTGTCACCAATCACCTACAAAGAAACATCCTCATGATGTTATCATGTTCAAAACAATAAACAACTAAAACATGTGGTGTTAAGCATTAAAAACACAACTTTTAACCCACACATTGATGCATATAATTAAGTAAACATAGGCATCTTTTGTGATTATTTGTATTGTGTGATTGTGTTACAATAAATATAATCGACTTAACCAAAAATAAGGTCGCCAACGGGTAGCTCGAATGCAATTTATTGAAAATAATAAGTTGAAACAAAATGTTTAAAAGAAATAAAAGTTTTGTGTGAAATATCTTAAATTGGGTGAACAACATAAAATGCTATATTAGTGGCTCATTATAAGTGTGCCTTATGAACAGGATACGAGTCGACCAAACCAGAAAGTGGACTTTTTGAATATCGACTATTAGTGCAAGAAGGTGAGTTTTTTACAATTCCCATGTTTTATAAATGTTTGTTTTTTTTGGGAGAAACATGTTACAAAACGGACATTGTATTTAAAAGTTGTCGAATATGTATGAATTAAGTTAGGCTAATATTATACCCTTATGTGGTATGTCCTTGGAATCATTTTGCCGTCATAATCATTAACCTTGTATAGGGCATTAAATCATTCTGCCGTCATAAACATTAACCATCATGTTGACATGATTTTTAATGGTTTTTCAGGTACAAGAGATGTGGCTTCGTGAGATTGTGAAGCCAGGTGTTCTATTTTAGACATGTGTTTTTGGACATATCTTTTAAATGAACAAGTAGTAAACTTGTGAGACTATGTTTTCTTTTATTAAATAAATGTTTAAATTATAGGTTTATAATAACGTTTGTTGTTCAAAAACTATTAGTCACCACCCTCCATCACCACAATGCTTGTCTTTCGTTGCTAATATTTTTGGGTGTGACAACTTTCGCCAGAGATTTATCCAAGTATTAGCCCTTACCAATTGCTAAATTCAACTGGTTTGGAATTTGGGATTTCATGATACGTTTTTGAGCAGATGATCAAGTTTTCCAGACTTGATAGCGGACTCGATCTCATTTTTCAAGCTTATGCACTCATTCGTGTCATGTCCTATGTCCTCGTGGAACATGCAATGTTTGTTCGGATTCAGGTTTACTCGCTTGACCAGCGGTTGAGGTTTCCTGAATTTGATGTTCTCTGTTGTTAAGATTTCGGACGGGGTTTTTTCAAGGGGGTCCAATGCTGCCGGTCGGATTTGCCCGCCGTTCTATCTTTTTGTTTCTGCCCGATCAGTGACCTGGCATCAAACTGCTTGGGTGAGCTTTCCGGGGGCTGAATCCTTGACCATATTGAACCCTTCTCTTTTGGCTGAGCGTTCCGTGTCTCGGATCTTGTTTGTTGTTTCGGTGCCTCTCGCCCTAACAATTTTTCTGTAGCTGCGAAAACTTTGGCTGCGGACATGATCGCGTCCCAAGTCTGGGGCATGCCATCCCGGCCTGTCAAACATCTGACCATCTCAGGGCTCCTTGCGTTCACTCGGAACACTCCCCGCAGCATGTCTTCACTGATTCCACCAATATTCAAGCTCTCGTTGTTGAACCTGGTGATGAAGTTTTCCAGTGATTCGTTATCTCGTCGGATAACACTCAGGATTTCCGACGCATCTCTGGTATGTTTACGCTGCTGACTGAAGTGTTGCGAAAATTTCGCTACCAGGTCGTCCCAGCTGCTAATTTGACCGTCCGGTAGTTTTTCAAACCATTCTCTGGCTGCTCCTGTTAGTGTCAATGTGATCATATGGCACCAATAGGGCAGGGTCCATCCGCTTACTCCCCCAACCGCTGTGAAGTTCAACAGGTGATCCTCGGATCAGTCATCCCATTGTATTTTCCCAAATTGCACGGGGTCTTGATGTTGGTTGGGAAAGGAGCGGTTGCTATCCGCGGAATTAACTTCGACTTTTCTGCGAACGCAGCGGGGCGGTATGGCTTGGTGAAGTCTTCTTCCGCATCGCTGAAGTATTCAGCATGTTTGACTAACGGCTTGGGACGGCTGGAGGTTTCCCTGCCATAGTCCCAACTACCATCACTCGCGTAATCTTCCTCTTGAAACGTTTCTCTCTGCCGAGTATCCCGTGGGGTTCTGTGGGATAGAGTACGCTGGGTGTGATAACTTCTTTCGCGACTCTTTTCTAGTGAATGACCAGCTGATCGAGAGTTGTCTTCTAACACTAGATCTTGAGTGCGTCGTACCGGTGATGGAGGCGGAGATGGCGAGTCGTACGTCAATGTCCTGGCTTGGACCTGATCTCGCCTCACTCTTCGCTCATACTCTTCTTTCAATCAATGTTTCTCCTGTTGGTACCACTCTTCTGGGGTGAGAATGCTTTTACCATATCTGGCCTAATAAGGTCTCGTTTCATCCCCATCGTATCTGGGAAATTCTCCGGCCCCGTCTTCCAGAGCCGGAGTTTGAGTGGTCCGTTGGATCTCGGTGACTTTGTGCCACGAGAACTCTCCGGTCCAGTCTTCCCGGACCGGGGTTCTGGTGTTCCTGTGTGGTGTAAAGTTTTCAAACCTTGGAACTTCTCCGGTCCTGTTTTCGAAGATCGGAGCTCTGGTGCTCTGGCGAGGTTCCTCCGACACCTGTCCTTTATGGACTGATTCGTCCAGAATTTTAGTACGACGGAGTCTTGCTGGAGCAGCAGATGGCTGTTGGTTCTGACTCATCTTCAAATCATAGTGAGTCAAAAAAACCGTAAAAAACCGTGTATCTAGCTAAAACCGGATGGCACCAATGAAGAAACACTGGACCGAACTGGATAGTCCGATCGGGTATCTTCCCAGATGTGGGTAGACTAAAGCGATGAGAACAGATCCAAGCTGATGCCTGCAAAACAGAACACCGTTGAGTCTCGTCACGGGAAGGACAGAGTGGGGGGTCTTCCCGTAACCACCCTCCGGCGTGAGAATAAGTATCGTACTTTGATTGGAATAAACTAAGACACAGTATGTAACTGCTTAAGGCTTGAGAGTGTGAATGAATACCTCGAAGATATGATCTTCATATTTATAGCCGAAGGTGGAAGGAATGTGATTGGTGGAGCTGTCACTATCAAGTTATTCCTCCTCTACCTGAATGGACACGTGTCGGCCTTTCATTGGATGTGACAGTCTGGGCCCGTTTATGGTGTAGCATTATCTGTGCACGTCGTGGGATGGCCATTACGTGCCTAGGTGGCTTTTTTCCATTAGCCGATGTCGCTATCAGGAGGTTTTGAGGGAATCTTCTAGAAGTAGTTTGTTACAACTACTCTTCCATATTACGTGGGGATCATGCGTATGATGAATCCCTTGAGTTATTTGTGGATTCCTTCCGCGGATGCTCGCGTGACTGTCTGCAGGTTATGATGGAGTTCCACGAAGTGTGTTGGATTGTGGATGGCTTCGCCAATCCACTTGTTCCTTGTGCGAATGTCATTTGGTGATCCGCGGGTTGGTTGATGGATCCGCGGGTGGCGGATGTCGTTGACGTTCCGAAGGTAGCTTTGCTACCCTCCCTCTATACTAAAATTTTGATGGAGAAAGGTTTTCTTTTTTTAAAAGAAAGCATGACTTATATATAAATTTGAAGATGGAGGAGATGATGGTGGTGGTGGTGGTGGTGGTGGTGGTGGAGATGAAGTGATGGTGGTGGTGTTGGAGATGGAGGTGGAGGGACTCAAACTAAACACCTCATTAACCATATGGACTCAAATGAGAATTCTTTCAAGTTAAGGGTGAAAAGTCGATGTTGCTCATCAAGATAACGGTGTTCGTTGATGGAGGGCCTGATTGCTCCTCATAAACCATATGGAATCATTTTGAACCCACATGGAAGAAAATGTATCATTTTGACTTCTAGGGGCACATTGCATGCCCGCTCAAACACCACAAGTGTCACACCCCAACCTAAGGCGGAAATGTCAGGGCGCAAACTGATTGCTCACAGCTCACAAGGCACTAACATAACAATATTAGTGACCATATCTAATTATTTTATTCAATTCAAATCAAGTACAAAGTATTAAAAAGAAATTACAAATAACGAACTAAATCATCTTGTTTATTATAATAACCTAAAAGTCGAATAAACTAAGTTTTTCAATCACTTCAACCATCCAAGATAAACCTCCTGGAATATGAGTAAAAATAGGTTTGTCAACAACACATGTTGAGTAAGTAATCACAAGATTTTGATAGATAATATAATATATACAAAATATAAAATAAATAAGCAAACCAATGTCGTGAGTATCAGCAATTAAAATGCAAGAAAATAATTAGTGTCGTTTGGGCATGACTCCACGAACACGATCGATGGCTACTAAGACGGTATCAATACTAGAATAAAAAGTATGGACCTCTCTGAATGCTGAAATTAAACAAATAAGCAAGTAAGAAAATACCAAATAAGCATTTAACTGATCAACAACACAATAATCATGATTTGTTAGTTATGGATAAAATGTAATATGAAAGCATAAGTAAAATAATATAGTTCCCAAAAAGTGTTTAAAATCAGTAGAAAAAGGGGAGAGATTACTCACATTTTTATTTAAGCAAGATAATATCAAAATAATGTCAAACGAGAAATATAAAGTGCTGATTGATCCAACATGAATAAACCTAGAACATGGAGAAAATAAAGTATAATTAAAACTGAGAACATAACCGGTAGAATCAGGTTTAACGGATGAATAAAACTGAAAACATGAAATATTTAATGTTTAATGGAGTTGGTACTGTTTAGAATCCAAACTTAGAATTGGGAGTCGGGTTCTGCCCTATACACTCAAACTCTCATTATGAAAAAAAAGTCTTCTATTTGTCTCGGTCACGGGTTGTCAAAACATTCACATCGGTGGCCACACACACATACAATTTAGTCAAACATCAACTAAATAAAATCCTCAAGCATAGACAATATATATATATATATAGGATTAGTATCATTACAGAACTCTTAAATTATTTAAGAACGTGAAGAAACTCTTAATAACTAATGTTTTTTATAAAACTTTTTGTATGTTAATGTTACTTGAGTTTAGTTTTATCACTTTTGATATCTATATTTATGATTACGATTATGAAAATTAGTTTTTTATACATATCTATGTTTTTTTACACATATGTAAATATTTTATCACATAAATTTTACCCATGTGTACTTTGTGATTTATATATGTATTAAACTTTTTTTTATTAAATATGATAAAACAAGTCTCAAATAATGTTAATATATAAAAAAAGTTAAAAAATATTTGGTTTTTAAGAATTCATTCAAGTTCTTAACTTTCTTTGAGTTCTCAAATGAAACTAACTATATATATATATATATATATAAGTGCAAATATACAAATATAGTAAAGTCTATGCAATATCATCCAAACAGTTTAAACGGGCAAAAACGTAACAAGGTGTGCATGCTAGCCCAAAACATAACAATATTTAAAACGGGGCATCATGAAGCTCACATGTGTGCAAATCCAGTATATCAACAAGAAAGCTGACCATCAGGCAAAACACATCAATCAAGACCTGCCATGTGGTAATAATTTATATAAATATACCACTCTCTAATCTTATGACACTATCAAATTGTCAAACGGGCTAAACGGGTCATCAGCTCTTAATGAAAGTTGGTGCAGTTCTCATACGTACAACCCGTGACCTATTACTCCATTAATTTCCAAAAAGTTTCCCAAGAACCATTCTAAAACACCAAGACCTGATTAACCATATAAAAGCAACCCTACCCGTATTTAATTACACCTTACGATTTTACAACATTTCAACGAGTTATTTGTTTACAATTAGGGTTCTAACAAACAGTTAAACCCATCCAACACCTATACTCATTCAAAATAGTCCAACATCAGCCCCCAATTACATTATCATTATCATACGCCAAGTTCCATCTGAAAGCAACAGGGTGTAAAACTACACCTAGCTCAAATCAAAGACGCTGGATTCGCGCGTTTAAAACCTAATAGTGTGATTATCATCCAATTCAACTCCAAACCATGAAAATTATATAAAATATAATGCAATAGGTAATCGAAAGGGTTTAGAACCTGAATTGGTTGTCGGTTTCATCACGGGCAACACGAATAGCAAAATCCCTCATCTATCCCGAACCGAAACCCTAATGAAACGTTCTAACATGATTAAACCAAGCCAAAGCCCTTTCTCCTACAAATTCATTTACAGAAGCCCCTAATACCACGTTATTACGCTCACCCTTCAACCAATTATAATTGGTGAGCAGATTGACTACACAACTTTACCCGGTTCAATTCAAAGACGTTTAATTCGCGTGTTAGAAACCTAATAGCGTGATTATCAACCAATTCAGCCCCGGACCAAGAATTATTCCAAAAATATATACAATAAGTCATTATAAGAGTTTAGGAATTGAATTGGTTATCAATTTGGTTATACAACACACGAATCACAAAATCCCCACATGTAGTTGAACCGAATCCCTAATTCAACCATCTTTGCAATTAACCAACCAAATCAAATCCAATGACTATGACACTCAAGAATTATGATAAGGGCATACCTTAAGCAAAAGCCCTAAATTAAAATCTTACAAAGGTTCACAATCTGTACAACCGACGCATTCGCTCGCGTATACATAACCTTTAAATAATATTACTGAAAACCTCCTCAAACTTCATTCTCGAAAAATTTCTCATATCCCATTATCATACCAAACAATATATAAAATATTCACCGAGTCATACCTTCGAGTATAAGTTATTTGAACCCATACGCACAACATCCTAAATTGTCGACGAGAACAAAAACTGAAATGTTCATAACTTGACCATACGAACTCCGATTCATGCAAATCACATATCTACAAACTCGTCTCGACTTTCTGGATCTTAGAAAGTTACCTAAGCAGCTTCTAGAACCTAAAACAGCCTCCAGGTTCGTTCGCTTTTACACGTTAACAGTCGGATAGCTTGAAAGCCTAACAAACGAAGTCCGTTTTGGGCAAATAATATATCCACGTGTTCGTCTCACTGAACCACCAGTTCTCGCCACTGGAAACTGCCGCCACTATTGCCAAAAAGCCAAACAGTCCGTTGGGACATTGAACCGTCCACCGGAATGCGAACCCTTTCTTGTTTTGCGCATAATTTGGTCATACGAACGCGAAATCAAGCAAATAATATATCCACGCGACTGCGTCGCCAAGCAATACCACCCTGAACTATCGCCATAGGTGGTGTAACAACTCGGTTTTTCCAAGTATTAATTTACACCTGCTACCTGACCCGTTTTATGTTCGGAAAATTTTAACACTGAAAAGTATCGCGTTTATCGATTAATTTCTATATAATTTTAATTTGTTTATTATATTTATTTAATATATATTTAACTTTGGAAAATGTACACTTTTAACCCAAATATAAACTTTAATCCTCTATTGTTCCCACTTCAAATCTCCAAGGACTAAACTGCAATTATGCATGTTATCTTTATAACCCTTTAGACCCTTACCCGTTAACCCGTGATTCATACCCGTATACCCACTTCGTGACCCGTTTAGATTGCTTGAGCCACAATTGTCGTTCTAAACTAGAAATTGAATCACGTTTGTGATTTTCCTTACTATTATCGGGCTAACTAACTAAATTAAGTAGGAAACAAGATCAAATATAATGCGTATTGACATATTCTATGAACCGACTAAACCTAAAATTGATTATATATTCTAAGATTGATAATAATTCAATTGCTCGCGTCTACACACCTCTAAGACCAGCGCCAACGGAACCCCCGTGGTTAATTGGATTATCGACGTCTCTTTATATCTCGTTCGTCGTCGACATTAGCTGGCTCTGTTGAATTAGTTTGACCTGTGTTTAATCAACGATTTAGGTAATAAATTATACGTTTGAATTCGTCTCAGTATGCTTTACAAAATCCCTAACATCAATTCATCAAACGTTTAATGGATTGAGCAATTGATAATCTAAGGTTCCTGTTTGTATCTGGGTTCTTGTTTATAAGAAATTTGTTTAAGCTAATAACCAACAAAACCTCCTAGCCCAGTGGCTAGGGGTGTGCGTGTTAACACTTATCATTAATCTATTATATATATTATTTGTTGTGTCAAAATTGATGATCATTTCCCTCAACATGTGTTGTTGACAAACTCCATTTTCTACGCATATGATAATTGCTTTGTATTGAACATTGAAGTTAGACACTTAGACTAGACCTTAGGATATAAACGAGATAACCATTAGTTGAGTTTACATTCATGTATTTAAATTGTTTGTTCTATTTGGATATTGTGTGTATTTATTTTCAATAAAATAATTAAATAGATATTGTCAGCTTTTATATGTGATAGTATCTTCGAACTGTGAGCAATCGGATCACGCCCCGACATTTCCGCCTTAGGTTGGGGTGTGATAGATTGGTATCAGTGCCGAAGGTTATAAGATAGGTCGTTAGAAATTGTCCTAGTCATATGTTAGGACCCTATACATGCTTATCTGAACTGCCTTATGTGCTATTTAATTGTTTACAACTTAGTTAGATTATTTATTTTATTATGCTTTATCTTATTCATTTATTGCACACACACACAAATTCCGAGGCTATGTCTCACATTCAAAATATTTTTCTAAATCTTTTATTTTGGTAGATTATCTTTTATTGTGGGAAATTCCTTAAGAATTCCCGTGTTTTTTTCCTCCTTCACCTTGAAGCATGGGGGTATGACAAATGTCGTTGAACCGTAACTTTAAGTGTTACCCGTAATCGGCTAAACGGTTGTGTGGTAAACATAACCGGCTAAACGGTTATACTTCCAAATTGTATTTTTTAAATTACTTTAAATGCTTAGTTGGGTGAAAAATCCATGGAAATCCATGGGCACTCCAACTATCAATTTCTTAAACCATTTTCGATTTGAGTTTTGGGTTGGAACGTATCGTCCGGGGTGGTTCCCAAGATACACCAACTACTCATATTTGATTCGTTGATTCGATATTTAGTTGGGTCGGTTAAATGCCATGTAACGCTCATGGTCTGAACAACTCCTCCATTGATTCGATAATTCGTTAATTAGTTGGGTCAGTTAAACGCCATGTAATGCTCATGGGCTAACCAACTCAATTGTTTATTACTCGTTATTTTAATTGGGCCAATAAATTGCCATGGAACGCTCATGGGAGGCCCAATTCACAAACCTTATGTTGCTTTATTTAGTTGGACCATTCAAATTGCATGGAAAGCTCATGGGAGGTCAACTCGTTTGATATATTTGGCTATTTTTATTCTTGGGAAAAATTTTATAAACATTGTTTGTTTACTTAAATGCCTCAAACTTATACACATTATTTTAAATCTCGACTCGCCCTCGAGTCTTCCCTAGCACAAATTCATATACATACATATACATCCACATACATATACTCATCTCTATTTTCACATCAACTCGTTCCCACAACTTACCCGTCATCTTATACATTTTCACTATTGATCCTCATAGAATGTCTTCTCAATCTCATCGTCGTAATCATCGTCGTCCGGAAACCCCTCATGATCACCGTTTAGCTGCTAAAATCACTAAGGAGTTCATGGCTGCTTTACCTGAGGTCGTGTCCCAACTACAAAATATCAACTCCAATGGATCCACTGCTTCGGCTACACCAAACAACTAACACTACAAGAACTTCATAAGTGCTAAACCCCCTCCTTATCTTGGCAAGGAGAATTCTACTAAACTCCTCCGCTGGTTTGAACAAATGGAGAACAAGTTTATCCACTGTGAATGTCCGAAAGATAAATGTACTAGGTTTGCCTCGAGCGTCTTTGAGGAGCAAGCTCTCACATGGTGGAACTCTTATAAGGACTTTCACGGTGTTGAAGAAGTTTTGGCTATGACTTGTGAGGAACTCAAGGATGCAATGAAGAGAGAGTTTTGTCCCGAGCATGAATTACAAAGGCTCGAGACGGAGTTTTGGGACCTTAATAAAATTGGTGGTGACAATTCAACCTACTTGAACCGTTTTAAGGAACTTAGCCTGCTAGTACCTTACCTTGTAACTCCTGTGTCTCATGGTATTCAAAAGTACATTCGTGGAATGTCGACGATTTTCCGTGATGTTGTGGTTAGTCGAGAACCTCTCTCAATCGAGGAAGCTATTGCTCTTGATGCTTCATTGTCTGATGACCATGTTAGAGAAGGAACCCTACCTAGTAAAGATGCTAAACCTACTCTTGGAGAGCTCTAAGGCCAATTCCTCTACTGATGCTGAAGCCAAAACCAAAACCACTCCGCACAATAGTAAGCATTCTCATCACAAACGTAAATCCAATCACCAAAACTATGCTGTTAACCAAGACAATCAACAACCTCCACCAAACCAAACTACCGTGAACAAGAAACCTTATACCAGAACTTACTAATTATGCTCCAATTGCAAATATCATCATCCTACCCATATCCGTGTTGTCTTTGCACCCAATGCAATCGTTACGGGCATCTTTCTAAAGTTTCCCGTACACCATCTACTACCCGTGCTTTCTACAATTGTGGAGATCCTAGTCATCTTCGCAATGCGTGCCCTCAACTTATCCATGCACATCAAGCTCAAGCTTTGCCTGCACCCTACTACGCCACTAATGCTCATCATGTCGTAACCCATTAATCATATCCGTTACAAGCTCCTCTCGTCAACCAAGGTTCTCCATACATGACTCAACCTTATCCGACTCCATAACCGCAATCTCAAGTTTATCCAACTCACTTCAACCAAGCCCCACTTATGCAAGTTGTTCAAGTTCAACCTATTCAAGCTATCCCAAATTCATCTACCGCTACTGCTCAAGTGATTATGGATCCAAGTAACTCAAGTGCTCCAATTCAAGGGAATCAAGTCAATCGTAACTGAATATTTTGAAAGACTTTGAAGATTTTATTGCTATATTTATTTCCATTTTAAGATTATCCTATCTTTTCTGTTTTTTCATCGTATCGACTCTTTGGTAATTTGTGACGTTGAGTGATTTTAAGTTGAACTATGTTGCACGTTAGGCTTTTGTACTCTTACCTTATTATCTTATTCATATCCATCATAATTCATTATAGCGTCTGTCTCAAGAAATCCATTTTCTTTCGATCTTCCAAATTTTACTCTTTATAATCAAAAGATACAAAAAGAAATACATGGTTTTATTAAACTCGAACAATTATCTCTTGGATTTATATTTAAAGTTATTATAGATGTTTGTTTTTTAAAATAATGATTTTAAATGTTTTATAACCCACATGATGAAATGAGTTATGTGGACCATCCCAAGATAAGAGTAATTATGGTCCGGAACATAATTATCCAAGTCGTCGCATGGAAATCATAATACGTAAAATTGTGTGTCATGATTTAGAACCTAAGATAGCTTGGGTAACGGTACCAATGATGAGATAATAAGGACATGGTGGTGATGTGTTGTAAAACACACTTGTTTTCCACACCTTTTATCTACGTATTATATTATATTTAACTTGTTTTATATAGGTTTTACATAGTTTTAATTATCTTGTAGGCTATAGGTGAAAGAATGAAGAAACCGGACTTTTCGAAGAGCTTAAAGGCCTTTTACGCATACGATTTCAAGAAACAACTCAAAGCCCGGCCCGATTACATGTTGGAAAAGCCCAAGTCTTACATTATGTTGTAATATGAAAAAAAAATAAAAAAACCCTAAGCCTAGCCTCACTTCCGATAGGAGTTGGTGGCGGCTAAGGAAGGAATAAGAGGCAAGAACCAAAGCTCGGGATTGGTTCACCATCGTTTTTGACAGCAAGGAGTAGCCCCATATTCATCCATATCCTTTCTTTCATAACATTGTTCAACAACTTTGATTTTCTTGCTTAATTGTTAACTAGTTTTGCAATTGCTTGAGATATTGACTTGTTATTGATTATTGTTGATCATTGAATGATTTTTGAGATGATTGGGATGAGTTATAAGATGTTTTTATTGAGTATTTGCTTCTGTCCAAATAATATGTTAGGCTAAACTTGTCGGTTCTACCTAGGAATGATTATGATAATTGCTAGTGTTTGATGAGTTTTATGGATTGTTTGATTGATAGACGTTAATTGTTATTGTAAAGTTTGATTTAGACATGAAATAGGTTGTGTTTAAGGGCTGGAAATTTTGGTGATTCTTTGATTAAACTCCTTGCGTTGATTGATTAGTTTTGTAATTGATCGGTGCTTGGCTGATTCTAGACTTAGTGTTCAGGGTTTGTTTGAGGTAGGTACAACCGTAGGGTTTTGTTGCATGAATTTATAGTTAAAGTACAGCGGTTAGACACCTTCTTAGAGACCGAGAGGTGATAAGAAGTTAGGGCTGTCTCATTGCCTTTGCAGGCTAGAATAAGAATTGCGCGAGAGCGAGTTCGTTTCTTGTCAGGATTAGGTGTTTTGAGCGACTAGTTGATCTATTTTGGTTTAAGTTGAATTGTTCCTCTATCCTTGGTTGTGTGGTATTCATTGCCATTAGGGTCGAGTGTTGGTGAGACCGAGAGGTGAGTCAACATTAGAACACGTTAATAATTGTTTCCCATTTTGGTCGTTTTAGCCGATTAAGAGTAGTTAGGGTTTGTTGAGTGAGACCGAGAGGTAATCTAGTGAGCCTGAGCGATCCTTAGTCGTGTCATCTTTAGGAACCGGTGTCTAGATATCGATCAATCCATTAGTTTGTTAGGCCTACAGTTTGATTCAAACCTAGGTGTACGTTTTTCTCCATCCGAAGTTAACACAGTTAGTTCCCCGTTAAGTTTTCTATTCTTGGTAACTTTTGTCCAGTTAGTCTAGTTAAGTTTTTAAAAATCAAAATCAATTAAATATTATTCTTGGATAGGTTTTGTCTAGGGTTAGTGATCTTTAGCGTCCTTACGTGTCTTCATGTTCGATACTCGGACTTCCTAGGTCTATACTACTTGCGACTGGTACGCTTGCCGATTGTGTGTGGTTTTAAGATTTTCGTTTTATATTTAAAGCTTAGTTGTAAGGGTTATCCGACGCACATCTGGTGGATACGCCGCTGGTACATTCTATATATAAGTGCTCTTATCGGATTTTCATTTGAAATGTTGCTTCGGTTATTAGAAGTTCTATGTTATGATATTTTCGTTAAAGGTTAATTGTTTTCAAAACGATGAGGTTTTGGTTTTCCTTAATTTCCGGACGAAATTCACTAAATTAGGGGAGACTGTAACAACTCGGTTTTTTCACGTATTAATTTACACCTGCTGCCCGACCCGTTTTATGTTCGGGAAATTTTAACACTGAAAAGTATCGTGTTTATCGAGTAATTTCTATATAATTTTTATTTGTTTATTATATTTATTTAATATATATTTAACTTTGGAAAATGTACACTTTTAACCCAAATATAAACTTTAATCCTCTATTGTTCCCACCTCCAATCTCCAAGGACTAAACTGCAATTTCTGCATATTATCTTTATAACCATTTAGACCCTGGCCCGTTAACCCGTGATTCATACCCGTATACCCACTTCGTGACCCGTTTAGATTGCTTGAGCGACAATTGTCGTTCTAAACTAGGAATTGAATCATGTTTGTGATTTTCCTTACTATTATCGGCCTAACTAACTAAATTAATTAGGAAACAAGATCAAATATAATGCGTATTGACATATTCTATGAACCGACTTAACCTAAAATCGAATATATATTCTAAGATTGATAATAATTCAATTGCTCGTGTCTGCACATCTCTAAGATCAACGCCAACGTGGTTAATTGGATTATTGACGACTCTTTATATCTCATTCTTCGTCGACATTGGTCGGCCCTGTTGAATCGGTTTGACCCGTGTTTAGTCAACAATTTAGGTAATAAATTATATGTTTGAATTCGTCTCGGTATGATTTACAAAAGCCCTAACATCAATTCATCAAACGTTTAATGGATTGAGCCATTGATAATCTAGGGTTCTTGTTTGTATCTGGGTTATTGTTTATAAGAAATCTGTTTAAGCTAATAACCAACAAAACCCCCTAGCCTAGTGGCTAGGGGTGTGCGTGTTAAGGGTTTCTGGCTAGGGGCGCAGGTTCGAACCCCACCTAGCACGGTTTTTTAGTTAAAGGTTGTTAATAACTCATTTAATCATTTTATTAATTATTTAAACTATATTACAAATATTTTAAATACCCTATTTACTCAATATTTTCACAACACCAACATTTAAACTAGTTGTTCTCCAAATCCTTGTTAAAAACCATAAATAAATATACGTATGAATATGTATTACATAAAAAAATTTATTTTAATAAGGTTTTAGCTAAACTATATATTTATCTCGTTAATTAACATATTAAAAGTATAAGTTAAAGTATTTTATAAAAGATCATATTTTATAAGAATATTATTATTTATTAATTATCCTTTATTTATGTATTTAAAAAGAAATCTCTTCGAATATATAAATACATTAAATATATTTTTGTTTTAAAATAATTATTTAAAACAAACATTTTTTGTACATAATCTATTGAAAATTGTGAATACTTAGCTATTTAAGTATTTTGTTTATAATTATAAATTTATTAAAGATATGTTATTTATTATAAAATTAATAAATAAAATTGATAATAAGTCTAAGTAATACTTAACTTTCGCAAGAATACACTCGATTATCAATTCTTGAGTCTCTATCTAGTTTCTGGTTCGTTGTTGAGTTCATATTTATTCCCGTAATTGTTATAAGTAGGATTCTTGTCGGTGATTCCCGAAGAGCGTGATTATCGCTTTCTTGTCGTATTCATTCCCCGTTTGGCTTATTTGATCAGGTGAGTTTGATCATTCCCCTTTTTATACACTATTTTTAAACGTTTTAGGGACATATGCGTACCTAATCATATTTTCTATCCTATATATATACACAAACTCGCAAACATAATCATTGTGTAAATATTAGTTGAATGCTATTTGCTAATTGCTACATATTTAATTGTTTACTTGATAACATTTGGAGATGTCCAATGTATCCCCATGTATAGGGTTCTCATTAGTATGATCATACGACCGTCTTAGAAACCGGAGCCCGACTCGCTTGGCAAAGGTAATACGACAATTTTAGTCATTGTAATCAATGCCCTATTCGCTTGGCAATAATTCATTGGCACACTAGCACAATTTGGTTATGTACATGGTTTGTTAAGGTTTGATTGATTATTACCACATAGATTGGTTTGCGCGTTTAACACTTATCATTTATCTATTATATATATTATTTGTTGTGTTAAAATTGATGATCATCTCACTCAACATGTGTTGTTGACAAACTCCATTTTCTACGCATATGCAGGTTGCTTTGTATTGAAGATTGAAGTTGGACACTTAGACTAGACCTTAGGATATAAACGAGATAACCATCATTTTACTTTACATTCATGTATATAAATTGTTTCTTCTAGACCTTGTGTGTATTTATTTTCAATAAAATAATTAAATAGATATTGTCACCTTTTATGTATGATAGTATCTTCGAACTGTGAGCAATCAGATCACGTCCCGACATTTCCGCCTTAGGTTAGGGTGTGACAGCTGGAACCTTCGCCGGTGACACAAACAGTGGTCGGATTTCTTGGCTCCTTCACCAAAATCTTGTTTTGATTGAACCCCTTCCTCTTCCAAGCATCCCCAATCCTCCATACCACAAATTAAACTGTAAATTGACGAAATCACTGACTCACACATGTCCTTTCGTGCATCATATTTCTCCTGCTCCCTTTCTTGGCCCTCATAGATTCACAAATGATGATCTAGGGTTTCTTTTCCTTGGTGTTTTAATTCACTAAATTCTGAATTTGGTCCCCCTAGTTCTCAAACCGGCTTCTTGCTCGCAAAGTTTCACTAATAATCTTCCATGTAATTATAACCAGGTCCCTTCAAAACATGAAGACAATATTGATCGGGGTGTTACAAGTGATTTGATTTCCCATAAATCTACGGATGTTACATAGATTAACCAAAACATGAAGTACTTAAAATGTTATTAATTAAAATTTGGGGTGAAAATTGAAACGTGTTTTATAGTTTGTGAATAAAATGAAACAAAATAAATGAGAGAAGAAAATTTGAATAACATAACATAATGATAACAGTCTAAATAAATTGTTATGATAGTGTCTTTTTAATTGGAGGGTTGTGTCAGATCATGGGATTTAAAATACTTTGATTAATTGAAGTAAAGTGAATAAATGAAATTATGAAATTTTGATTAAATAAAACCAATTAAATAAATGAATAAACGAATTCTCTCCGGTGGGTTGGGCTTTCCATGAGACTTTCATAGCATTTTATTATCCCAATTTGTTAGCATACCAAACTAAATTTGTGAGTTGGGCTTCCCATGAGTTATCCATGGCATTTTGTTGTCCCAATTAAATAATGAATCATCGAGATAATGGAGTTAAAACTCCCTGAGCGTTCCATGGCATTTTAATTGGTTCAACTAATAACGAATTAACGAAATCAAATATGGGTACTTGAAGCATCTCGTGAACCACAATGGACGATAATGCTCCAACAAAACATCATAATCAAAACGGCTTGAGAAAATGGATAGTTTGAGTGTCCATGGATTTCCATGGGTTTTTCACCCAACTAAACATTTTAAAATAATAATATATAATAACTGGAATTTCCGAATTTAGCCATGGAAGCACCGTGAATTCGGTTTGATAATTTAGGAAAGGTAATTGTCACATTGGTTACGTTGACCACTTAAATTTATGGTCGTATGACTTATGTTCCACTGTGACCTATAGGTTCAAATAATGTGGTCGGGAATCCTCTTGAAAAGGAATAGCATCTTTCCTTTGATTCTCGGAATCATTTTGTCAAGGCTTGACTCACATTTTCTCTCCCTTCGAGTTACTACGAGAACTAGTCAAACTCTTTTGCTCTAAGGAGAAAGAGTAAAAATAAAAATCGTGGGAATTCTTAAGGAATTTCCCATAATAAAAATCAAATAAAAGAATATCTAGGGTTTTATAAAAATTCAAGAGATAAAATATTTTGAGAGTGAGACGTAGCATCAAAAGTTGGTGTGTGCTTGTACATGATTAAATAATAAAATAAATAAATATCTAATAAGCTGTAAACAAGTAAATAAAACATATAAGGTCACACAAAAGAACATATAGGGTCCTAAGCATGTTACTAGGAAATTTCTCACCCCAACGTAAGGCGCAAATGCCGGGGCACGAACTGATTGCTCACAGCTCACAAGGCACTAACATAACAATATTAGTGACAATATCTAATTATTTAATTAAATTCAAATCAAGTACATAGTATTCAAAAAAAATTACAAATAACAAACTAAATCAAATATTCTTTTTTATTATAATAACATAAAAGTCAAATAAACTAAGTTCTTCAATCATTTGACCATCCAAGATAAACCTACTGTAATATGAGTAAAAATAGGTTTGTCAACAACACACGTTGAGTAAGTAATCACAAGATTTTGATAGATAATATAATATATAAAAAATATAAAATAAATAAGCAAACCAATATCGTAAGTATCAACAACTAAAATGCAAGAAAATAATTGGCGTCGTTTAGCCATGAATCATGAACACAGTCTATGGCTACTAAGACGGTATCAATGCTAGAATAAAATACAATGGACCTCTCCGAATCCTAGAATTAAACAAATAAGCAAATAGCAAATAAGCATTTAATTGATCAACAACACAATATTCATGATTTGCTAGTTATGGAAAATATGAAATATGAAAGAATTAATAACTAAAAAATATAGTCCCCAAAAAGTGTTTAACATCAGTAGAAAAAAGGAATGATTACTCACCTTTTTAATTAGGCGAGATAATAATAGAATAATGTTAAACGAGGAATGAACATGAAACTTGGAGACGATAAATTATAATTAAAAACAAGAACATAGCCGCTGGAATCAGGTCAAACGAATGTACAAAACTCAAGATATGAAACATTTAGTGTTTAAACGAGCTGGTACTGTTAAGGATCCGAACTTTGAATTGGGAATCAGGCTCTGACTAGCATTCAAAATCTCATTACAAAAGAAAAAAGTCTACTGGCCCGAAAGCTAGTTTTGACTAGAAGTTGTAGTAAATTGAAAAACCATTACAATTGACTTTTATGCCCTTAAACGGGTTGGAATCAAATTGACCATCAAAACACCATCAACCAGTAAAATTAATTAAGGGCTTTTGTTAGTTCGATAAAAAACAACATTTTTAATGGAGATAACTTACACGAAAAGATTATGCAACAATGAGAAAACACGAGTTAAAGGGTCTTAAAGCACCAAAGTCAAATCGAAAGAATAAAAAACTTGAAAGAAATCATCAATGGAAGCATCAAGTCACAAAATGGTGATGGAGGCTGAGGTTTGCAGATGTATATAGGGTTTCTTGATAGGTTGGTTATAATAGTAAAAGTCAGAATTCATTTATTTGGTAAACGGGTTCGAATAGGAACAGATATAATCAATTAATGACAAAATCGTGTATAATAACATAGGGATTTCGTTTGTAATCACAGAGCAATGAATTTGGACACATCATAACATCATATGACTTATCTTGGGGCTTAAGTTTCTTGATTTTTGGCAAAAATAGTCATTGCACTTCTATAAATGCGATTTTTAGTCGTTTTAAGAGATTTTAAGGGTTTCTATGAATTGTTTGACGAGTTTAAAAGTCATGAGGATATAAATAAGTTGGACCAAGTTAAATACTAATAAATGTAAGTCTTTATTCATATGAAAGATCTGAATTACATTTCTTAGTCGAGTTAAACATAAACGAACAGAAATACGAAAAATCGGAAATGTTACAATACGGACGCAAATAGGAAATTTCTTTAAAAAAGGCTAACAAAAGGTTCAAACCATATATTCTAGACTTGTATGACATGTTGTAAAAAAATAATTAGCATTTTATTGTTGTTAAGCTTTCATAAGAAATTCTACTAATTAAATGTTGTTAAACAATATATTGAGGGGAATAATAAAAGTAAAACACCGCCCAGTGTGTGTTGCCAGATGCAGCATTTCTAAAAGCATAATTACACGAACACCTAATCAGAAAGAAGTGTCTCATTTGAGCCTACAACAAGTGCTACATGCTTGAACATATCTGGATTCATAACAAGAATGTTCCAAATATGCTCATAAAAGCAAGAACTAGTTAAACAATTTAAATAATGTAAACAAAAATATTAATAATTTACGCTTAAACATTGGATATAATGATTGAAATAGACTTTGGACCATCCCGGTTCTTCATCCCAGTTGAAAAAGAACCGTTCCTGAACATACTAGAGGCGGAACCAAATACACAAATTTAGCATGATTCACAACAGGTTACCACCAGACATCAAAATCAACATTACAAACGGTCATCGTAGTCATCAACAGTTGTATTTTTGAGTTACATAAACAACTACCACAACTACCATCATAGATGCTGTTGAAAATTATATGTTACTTAAAATTAAATAACTAAAAATAATTAGTAGCATTACTATTATGACAAAAGAAGAAAAAACCAAATTAATGTTATATGTTTTACCTTAAATCTCTCTCCAATTCAACTCAGATACTTCGTCTCATATATATCAACACAGACCAAAGCATTCCCAACAACAAATAAGATAGGCTTAGCCAATATTTGGTCAAATATGTGCTTGTTAAGTAAACAGTCCGTATATAAATTAGTAACTAACATATTGAATGCTTAAATAAAAGAAAAACATTAAGATATAAAAGGATATTATTAACATCACATCATGTGTAAGCTTTGTAGTTCTTTCTAAAGTGCTTCAATGACGGGCTCCACTAAGACAGAGTGAAGAGATATAAATGTTAAAGGGCTAAGGAGTTAGTCTTTCAGATAATGCACAACATAGATATTATATTATATTGCATTGCATTGTATTGTATTGTATTGTATTACATTACATCAAATTACGGATGTAATTTACCTTGATACATTCTTTTCCTGTTTGCGCTGTATAAACAACCATCATAAATCAACAACCACCATACATTTTCCCATAGCACCAGGAACATGAAAATTATAATAGTTTTGCGTCGGTATGCAAAATAGGAGAACTAAATTAATTATCTAATCCATAGATTACGAATCATCATAGGCAATTAAAATCGGTTCATCTAAATAATACAATTGTGTTTTATTTATTTATTTTCTCTTTTTATAGTCATGAACTTAGGTATAACATTGTTTCTAGGGAGAAACTCGGTCTGTAGTTCATCTAACAAGTAAACAAAGAGCCCGGACACGTTGCGCCTTGCTTACCAGTGAAATGCTTGGCCAAATTAACAAGAGTCTCTTCACACAGGGCTTAATCTAGCCTATGTGTGCAAAAGGATGAACAACACAGGAACACTATTTTGAAATCCATAAAAATGAAAAACAAACAAGTAAACAAATAAACATGTATAGTTACTCTCTCTAGCTCTATTGGGTATGTTAGGTCCCATTTCATATGATCGATACGAGTTCTGCACGACTTCTAGGGGTGTGGAACTATCCTAGATTTGTATATGGTTAGAAGATAAAAAATGAAAAATTTCACAAACACAAACAATACAAGAATGGGGTAATAAACAATGCAAAAAATCTTATATTTATAAATCATCATAGATTACAAACCGAAAGAGTATACATCTTTTTGCCTACCCAATGTGAGCTCTACGTGAGTCCAACCCATGAAATTGGCCTTATTTGCTTCTTTCGTAACGACTGAACATAACACACACACATATATAGACAGCAAGTTTGCTAGGCTTGGGCTTGGGCTACCAAGCTAACTTAACACAAGTTTGCTTCCAACAAGTTCGCACCAAGTCCACTATTTTCTTGAGCCCTTTTTATATAAAAATGGATAAATCAAGAACAATGGAATTGAAAAGAACCTACAACGATATACTTTGGGGCGGTATGGCCTTCTGTCCCCATGACTTGAGTTGTTACATGACTCAGATCATCCATTGGACCAGGTTTTGCAAAACCAAAGTCTGAGAGCTTCACATTATAGTCCTAAAAACAAAAAATATTAAAATAATAAATGACGTGACTATATATATGAAACAAAACAATAAAAATAATATTGGGGAATATAAAACTTTAATTACGGGGTATACATACCATATCTAGCAAGATGTTAGAACACTTATAACCGTGATATATAACTTTGGATTCTGAAGCATGCAAGTAAAAGTGCCCTTGAGCGACTTCCATTGCCACGCTAATCTTTAATTCACAAGAAAGAGGCTCTTCACTCCCTAAAATGGGACATACATACATACATGTAAAAATGGAAATAAACAAGAAAAAAATTAGATGAATAACATTGACGAACATAGGAAATTTTCTCACAATGATCAGAAATTTCTTAGTTGACACTCATTATATACTTACAGCGATCGTTTGTTTTTTTCACTATAATAGTATTTTAATAAATTTTCATAGGGGACAGTCGACCTTCGTATTGCAAAGGTAGGTCCACCTTGATGAATAAGAAAAAAATGCATATGACTTAGAAGATATACATCAGGAAGAAAACTAACCTGTACGATCGAAAAGATGATTCTGAAAGCTGCCTAGATACATGAATTAATATACCATCAACCTATTTTCGCCTTCATAACAGAAACCAATGAGGTTTACCACATTTGGATGATCAATTTGACCAAGATAAATAATTTCTGACTGCAAATTAAACGCAAGTTTAAATTAGAACAACTATAACAATTAAATGAAGAATTATATAGCTAGTATTAGAGCAAACACTTACCAACCACTATTTATGGCCTTGAAAACGTGTGGGATTAAGTGCCTTCACTGCAACTGCCATTCTAAGGGCACCAGTTCTGCTGGTAAAAGGGTTTCTTTGTTGAGCCATCCTTTGTATATGCAGCCAAAACTGCCTTCTCCTAGAATGACTGTTGAGATAGAAGACGTTTTATGGGACTGAAAATAAGTGTTATAAAAATAAATATAAATAAAATTTGTTAGTAGCTAATAAGAGGCCTTTTTTGGCATTATGAGATGGTCGGTATTGATGACGCACTTAAAAAGTTTAGAGAAAAACAATGTCCTTAATTTAATAAGCCTTTGAAAATCCATGCATGAAAAAACAAAGTTAGGACTGCATCTAAAATGTAAAATGACCAAGCTTGGTACCACAACAATAGATGGAAAATCACATTTCATAAGGACACTTTTAAAAAGGAACTACCAAGCCAAAACTTGTATAATGAAGGGAAAATTCCAAGGTTGTGTGTTGTTGAATATACTTATAAAAGCTTTTTATCGTGCTATGTTAACTATCACATAGGTAACTAGCAATCTCGTTATTTTATCCATTTTAGAATAACTAGCCACAACCCCCATTAAAATAATAATTAAACTACTTAAAAGAAAAGGAAAACAATAAATAATAATTTTTGATTGGGTGCTAGTAAGGTGGACCCACTAAATGTTTGTGATGGCACAGTTACTACCATGGCGCTGAGAATGTTTAAGGGGGGTGCGATGTTAACGGCGCCATCATGCCCATGTGACATGCATGGCGCCTCCCCAATACAGCCTAAATAGTTGTAATGGCCAAATGTTCACCCCGTGTAGTATATTAGTACCTAACCTTGTTACCAATAAATTAAAACAACCTTAAATGAAAGAGAGCATACAACATTATGTGCAAACATCATTTATATTGAATAGATCTATCTTTTATTAAAAGAAATCTCACACTTCACATGGTTTTGACAAAAATAAATAAACTTCTCTTGTCATGTGAACAACCCCTATATGTCTTTAACAAAAAAAAAAGGCAATATTATCATTAAATTAGAAATTTTAACAAAATAAATTGAAATTGTAACAGTAGAGGAAAAAACTGGCTTGCAATTAGTCAAAGTTAAATTACTTATCCATTATGAATGCAGAATAATATGATTCAAACAAACCCATAAATCATAGAAGTTTAAAGTAAAATGTAATAATACATATACAATTTCAGGCTTCAAATTTCATATCCAAAGATTTATGTAAAAAGTTGAGACAAATGCGAGGATAACTAAAATAAGCATTTGAATTTTGGTTTGCATAATTCAACCTAAATTTCATATATAGCAATACTAATCAATGCAAGAATATACTTTATTGACCTTAGCTATCACAAAAACATTCACATATAGCTACAAGGAAACTAATAGATGCACAATAATTATTTAGGCAACGTTTGATACAAGCAAAGCAATTTCATAGACCAAATATTTTCATCAAATAAAGAGATACTTGATATTTAATTTAAAAATCCTTATAACTAATAAGCAAAACTACCTAATTTCGAACATAAACTTTAATCGAGCATAGGAAAACGAACACCCAACCCTAAGTGGTGACGTGGTGCAATAGATCTAGGAGATTATTGGATTGAAAGTTGTCAATTGCAAAGTTCATTACCTTGTGCATTTAAGGGCATGGCAGGCTTGTTTTATTACTATGAGCAATCAACATGTTATGAATGGTTGAAATATGCGTTCTTCGATTCCTTATAAAGAAATTGGTTAGAAGTAATCACGATCCTTTCATAACAAAATGGAAAGTTGTATTACCAAAAAAACTCAAAACAAGATAGAAGAAATTATTAGTTACAAAACAATAAATAAATAATGATTTACCTTGAGAAGAATTCGCTGGTTTTCACTTTAAATCGGGGTAACCGAACATTACTAATTAGGATTCGCGATACCGCACAACGCTAATAGCCACTGAAGATAAGAACAAAAGCAAAATTGGGGCTTATGTTTTTGAGTGGAGTAGGGTGTCTATTATATTCTTTGATAGGTAAAGAATAATGGGTTTTCTTGGACCTAAAATTCAAATGGTGGGTCAACAATGACTTAAATGTTTAAGTAAAAAAATCAAACACTCATTTTAAGAAAAAAAATCATTCACATTCAGAAAAATCACTTGGGAAAAAAAGGCAACATAATTTTGTGTTCGTTTTACATAAAAAATTAATATATTGTTGTATTCCCTTTTTTTATCTTTTCCAAAAGTTCTCTAATATAAAACCTGAACCAGACAGATTATACGTTGGGGCGGTAGATTGATTGCTCATAAACTCATAATACTATTTAAGTGACGATGATATAATTATTAAATTTCAAATAGTTCGCAATTACACAATATTCCAAATAACAATACAACAAAAAAAAACAAACATTATTAATTTAAGGAAAATTGCTTTTAAATACTCCTAACTATGCCCCATTGCAAATAACAGTCCAAATTCACACTTGGCTGGTGGCGATTCCAACTAAAATTGTAATATTTCCAACGGTTCGTGACTAAAATGGTTGACTCTGTTAGTCTATTAGTCTGATGCTTACGTGGAACGCATTGTTGTCAAAAACTTGATTATGTGGCAGCTTACGTCACATCTATCTCTTTAATATAACTAAAATAAAATCAAATTCAAAAACCCATCCAACAACAAAATAAAAATCAAACCCAATCCTCTTCAAAGCCCAAATTCCCATCTCCGTATTTGGCCTCCCTTTCCTTTTAAGGCGTAATTCTCTGCCACCCGCCACCACCACCACTCATCCACCTTCTTCTCCGCCCATTATAAGGCAATTGCTTCTCTAATCCGATGGGATACCTATACCAAACCGTAGTTCACCTTGACCCATTTAGTCACTAGGATGCCCACCCCTGACACCATCACATGTACTAACGACCACCCTACCATCGCCTCCATCGCTCATTGGCGGAACCTTAACTCGCCATTATCATCTTCCTTCCTTATGAATCAACGCCGCCTAAGGCACGGTAGTAGATCCGCTTCTCCTTTCATTGTTATACTAGTTCCCAAACCACCAGACTCTTCGTATGGATCTTAGATGGAAAATTGGTTAGGGCTGACAAACACCACCATTGTTGGTTTAGTGTTGAAATTGGCGCCACCATCTAATTTCATTTTCCCCAATTTAACCTAATTTCAAAATTGGGGATTTGGAATTTGTTGTTTAAAATTAGATATTTTAAGTTGGGGTTAGTTATGGTTTATTTTGGTTGACAGATTGAAGACTTAAGATGTTGGATGATGTTAAAGTTATGTTGATAAAGAGACACGCGCCACTTAATAAGAAATTTTTGGCAACTAGGCGTGCAACGTAAGTAATAGACTAACGGAATTATATTCCGTTAGTCACAAACCGTTGAAAACAAATACATCTTTAGTTGAAAACAGCACTAACCTAGTGTTAAGTTGGGACGACCATTGCCTATATGCATAGTTAGAATTATTGTGACATTTGAGCCAAAACAAGGTACCCCTCAGTACGTATTTACTGATTAAGCAAATAAACGCCTTTTGCGTAACAAGCGAACGATTAACCGAACGGGTCGGGTTATGATCCAGATATCTCGGGGGGCCATTTATAAGTGATATACGATCTATACAAGCTAAAATATTAGAAATATGGTCTTAGTTTGATAGCAAACAAGTTAAACGAAAACATGCTCGTTTAACCACCCGCCATAGAATTAAACGCGAAAGATAGTTACAAACCAAGCATTGTATCATCCGTTAAGCCGAAAAAGACTTACCAAACACTTATTTGAAATGTTTTAAGCGATCCGTGAAAATATTTTTGATTTTTACAAACATATAGTATGTTTTTATAATTTTACACAAAACTAGCCGAAAAACACTCGTTTTCGCGTTGTTTAACGCACCCGATAAGTTTTTCGCGCCAAAAACCGAACCCGAACTAAATTTGGACCGGGGTTTTCGTATTTGGGCTTGAGAAATCAGAAACTTAGGCCAAAATGGGCCCAAGGTGGGCCCATGATGGTCCGATCGCAATCAGCAGCCCCCCCTTGTTTATTCTTTCACATTTAAACTAGGTTCAAGCCATTTTAACACCATTTCTTGGAAAACTCTGGACACCCCTTCTGTTTCAGCCAAAAAACTTCCAAAACCCTAAGGTAAGAGCTTAAATTAGCTTTTTTACTTGTTTGAACTTGTTTAATACCATAAAAACATGTCTTGGTTACTAAAAATCATTCCTAACCGTGTAAAAATCCTAAAAATGGTCCATTAACATGTTTTGATCATACACATGGTAAGGAACCTGTTTTGATAATTTTTTTTGGCCATAAACACGGATTAAAGGGTTGAAACGACGTTTTTACGGTTCAAAAGTTCGTTTTTGTGCACTAACCGAAACCCTAACTTAAGGGCTGTTATGTTGATGAAATATTGCTTGGTTTGTGATATAGGACTTGTACCTAGCTTGCTTAGAAGCACAAGAACCTGAAAACTTGATTAAAAGGTCGGAAACGAGCCAAACCCGCTGAGGTAATGCCGAAACACTCGCTTACGGGCTATTTAGGTTAAGGTTGCGATGTGCATATTTTTAGGACTTGAAATTTTTCAGGGACATCAGGGACCATTTCAATGAGTTCCTGTTTAAATTTGGTAATTTTTCGACCATCCGAGAATATTTGGCGAATTTATTACCGAATTGGGACGTTTATTTGGGAAAAATAGCTAAACTACTTCAAAAATTATGAAATTTTTTTGGGAACTCAGATTCGATGTATTTTGGTCACACATGAATTTTGGGATCATTTGGAGAAGTTTAAAGGTGTTTTGTTTATTTGCGTTCGTGTGAATTTTTACAGCCGAATTTGGGCCGAAAAGAATATCGCACGAGCTTTTTACATTCTGAAATTGATACAGGTTGTTTTGGGACATGATTTGAGTATTCAGAAATTTTTGGTGAATTTTTGGAAATTGTTTGGGGTAAACGGACGATTTTCAGACGAAATATAGCTGATAAAATGAATTTTTATAAATTAATAAATCAGTAAATAAATTCCAGAAATTTTTTTAGAAAAATCTACATATTTTAATTGATAAGTGGTTAAATTTTCATAATTTAATGATTAACGATTAATTAATTATGCTAATCTGAATATTAAACAAATTCAGTTTTTATAAAAACCGGCAAGTTCGCAACTAGTGAATCTGCGGGAATATCAAAACACCAAGAGTGATCAAAAATCATATTTTTGGACTAGTTAAGTGAAAATGAAATTTTCTATGAGAAACCTGGACAATCCGGGTGGATTGTGCGCGTTTCTTCTCAAATCAAACTGAATAAGCGGAAACGGGCCCCGTGGCTAATCCGGGACCCCAGTATGTGATCTTTGTTTATAACTTAATCATTTTATTAACCAATACATTTACCCAAGCTTATTTTCCCATAACTGTTTTCTGAACGCGTAAACGAACAACTTGGTCCAGCTGGGAAAACGGGAATCTGAGCCAAGTTCAGTTTTAAGTATTAGACATTGAACAACATCACAACCTAAGCCTATTGCCACTTTCTGGGCGTTCCAGCTACACCCAGATTAGTTATACAGCCCGGTTTAGTATGGAGATTATAATAATATTAAAATATTAATATTATTATAATATTAATTATAGGAACTACTGATAGCGGACTGAACAAACCACGAGTTGATACAGTACGGAATATCTACAAAACCGTGAGTTTCATGACCCCACTTTTAAACTGTTTTACGAACTTTTGGGGTGAAAAGCATGTTTGCTTATATCTATATACTTATCTGAAACATGTGATGATGTGAATTATCTAAGTGCTAACACACGAAAGTCCCCACAATCACAGTGATTAACTTCGTGCCGGTGGCTTGTGAATAGTACTATTGGTTTGACAAACCCAAACGGAATCGGCCTGGTTGCCGTGTCACATAGCGCCGTTTGCACATGACCATATTTAAACATACAGGCTATGTAGTGTTAGACATAGCTACCGGGGCATGTTGTGGGCGGAAGGGGAGCCACAGTGGTTGATTGAGCGTGGGAAATGGAGGCACGCAGCACGAACAGTCCAGGCTTCACTGTAGCTTAGCATAATTACATCACATACATCATTTACATAAATATATACCTATTTCATAATTACAAGTGTTGACTTGTGAACACTCATTACTGTTTTCTTGAAACTCGTGAAACTCACCAATTCTAGTAGTTGACCCGTTTTAAACTGCTTTTCAGGTGTACCTAAATCGGAATGATTGGGTGATCTGTTACTTACCTGAAGTGTGTGGTTGATGCTATGTGAATAGAAGCAAGGGCGTTATTAGTAAGAATGTATAGTTAACGAACTAGTTTTGTTTGTATCGCTTAGACTGTTAAACAATGATAGAACAAAGAAATGTAATATATTGTAAATTAGTTTGTAATGTTCTTTATAAACAATGTATTAATATCAAAGGTGTCTATTACATTCACGTTTTACGCTTCCGCATTGTGCTAGTCGGGGTGTGACAGAAGTTGGTATCAGAGCCATTGGTTATAAAGGATTAGGTTATCCCTTAGGGTACCTAAAATATAACCGTAGGCTCGATTAACTCTGGGAAATAATTAAGTAATAAATTAATATTATATACTGATGGATGTCGGGATGAACTTGTAGGGCAAGTGAGTTATTGTGGTCCGGAACATAATAACAGACTTGCTTGTACGAGGGAATTCTGGGAGAAATCGCGGAATGTGTGGTTAGGTAAAAGTGGCAACATATGTGTATAAAAGGTAATGGGAAAGTATATATATATATGTAACACTCATACGTGTTTATGTGGAACAAGGTGTATGAATACGTGTACTTCGATACTGTTGATAATGATACATTTTACTATGAATATTATATTCATTTATATTCAATATTGATTTAAATAATAATAATAATTAAAATCTTGATAAAGCTAATATTATATTCTAATATAATTAATATTAAATTTGGTTTAATTAATTAATCTCCTCAACAATAGTTAGTCATAGCAATAGATATTATTCTTATAACTAACCTTTGTGCAGAGTCATGTCAAGGAATAACGACTACGTACCGGAAGAAGAACCGATGATATCTGTAGAGGAGGATCCCGAAGAAGAATCAGAGGAGGATCCAGAGGAGGAGGATCCAGAAGAGGAGGATCCAGAAGGAGAGGAACCGGAGGAGGAAGAGGTGGAAGAAGAAGTTATCTGTAGAGAACTACCCAGGAATGTGCCTGATCTATCCGGTTACAGAAGCGATAGTTATCCACCCAGGTCACCACGTAGGGATCAAGGCGAAGTTAACAGTCAGTATCGTTCACCAGCTAGAGTAGCCGGATTACTCACTCCACCTATACACCTGTCGCCGACGACTTCAGCTACTGCACGAGTCCGGCAGACTGCTCGTATTCGGGTAACCCCGATTGACCCTACCTCTATTCCATTCAGATCTACCCATGACCGAGGAGGACCTTCACGCCCTAGGGTAGATACTTCATCTTCTCGTTCATTGAATATACCTACCCCTCGTCCTGACCTCCCAAACGCAGGAAACAACTCTTGGATGGTTGTCCTGACTGACCGTAGACCACTCGATAGCCATAGCTAACATTAACCGGGAGAGGAGGGACGTGACTCAGTGCCTATCGACATTACAGTAGACGGTACTGAACTTGCAGCAGTCAGATGCCTACCACCACTGGTGTTTGGATAGGGTGACAGTTCGGCTGTGGAACTGTTACTGGGTGATTACGGTGCTGTTATTTTTATGTTTGTGGCTAGCCTATCGTCTGTATGGATAGATGCGGAATATTACAACTATGTGTACATGATCTTTTGATACCCCATGTATGTATATAGTAATATGTTATGTTAATATGGGGCACAACTTTGTACATTATTACAAGCACTGACCCTTATAGGGTTAAGTCTAACAGTTACTTAGTGACAGATTTTGATATATACATGCAAGCACTGGCCTTTATCAGGCTAAGTCTATGTACCTTTTATTATCAATGTACAGAACAATTTGTGAAATGTCAATATGTTATTTGGTTTACCTGTACAACATTTATTGTCATTATTATTACACAGTGTCGTAGACTGGAATTAGTACTAATTGGCTTATATTTGTTTATCATTATAGAATGGCCCCAAAGAAAGCAAACCTATGACTGAGGCAGAAATAGCCGAGATGATTTCTCGGCAAATGCAGGCAGTAATCCCGCTTATTGTAACACAAGTAACTGCTGGCGTAAACGCAAATATGCAAACAAATCGACAACAAAACAATAATGCTCCCCCAACCCACAATGAAACAGTTGCAAATAACAATCCCCCACCTAATGCAAATACCCCTACCAATGCAAATAATCCCCCACCGAACCCAAGCAATGACAATAACAACCCTAATCCCCCTCGAAGGGAATATTCGATCAAAAACTTCATGGCCTGTAAACCGATTGATTTCAAGGGCACTGAAGGGCCAAACGGGTTAATCAAATGGATCGAAAAGACTGAATCTGTTCTCAATATTAGCAATTGTCCACCCGAAAACATTGTCAAGTATGTTGCTTATACTTTCACTGATCACGCATTAATGTGGTGGAACACTACGGTACATATAAAAGGTCAAGATACGGTGAATCGCATGACATGGGCTGAACTCAAAACACTGATGCTGGAACATTTCTGCCCAAGGAACGAAATTCAAAGATTAGAACACGAACTCTGGGGTTTGGAGATGAGAGGAGCGGATCATTTGGGATACACGAACCGCTTCAATGAATCGGCCCGCTTAGTACCATGGTTAGTAACTCCTGAAAATAAACGAGTTGAACGTTATATTTGGGGTTTAGCCCCGAGAGTGAGGAGTTTGGTGAACTCTGTGGGTCACACTTCGTTCGAGAATGCCGTGACTCAGGCCGGCATCGTAACTTTCGACTTGGTAAGAAGCGGAGTGTTGAGAATGGTCGGGGAATCATCAGGTATGAAACGAACTGACTATGGGACGAGAGCACAAGGAGGACAATCAAGCAAACGTGCACGTCCGACAATCAGAAATTATGCTATAAATGGTTCTGGTACGAAGCAAGACAGGTATAAGGGACCCTTGACAAAGTGTGACAAATGTAATTACCATCATGTGGGAGAGTGCAGATTACCGGTATGCCAAAAATGTGGTCGAACTGGGCATTATGCCCCTAATTGCAGAGCAGGTGTAAGGATTGTGAGCCGACCAGCCCAGACAACCCAACCCCGTCGTCCTCAACTACCGAGACCACAACCAATTCGTCAACAACCAGCTCAGCAAAACTCAACTGTAATGAATCGCCGTGCTTGTTTTGAATGTGGGAGCACGGAACATTTTAGAAGGGACTGCCCCAAGCTGAATCGAGGAGCAATCACCGGTCGAAACCAAGCATCGACTTCAGGTGCGTCTCGGGGACGCGCGTTTGTTATTGGGTCAGGAGAAGCACGACAAGACCCGAACGTAGTAACAGGTACATTTACTGTTTCTGATCAATATGCTTCTGTGTTATTTGATACTGGTGCCGATAGAAGCTTTGTTTCCACAAGTTTTGTATCCTTGGGTAACATGCCAGTTAGTGAACTAACAAATCCCTATACTATAGAGCTCGCTACGGTAACTCTATAATTGTCAACCAAATAGTCCAAAAATGTTCCATTATTCTTAATGACCACCCATTCCTTATTGACCTACTCCCAGTAGAGTTAGGAAGTTTTGATGTTATTGTCGGCATGGACTGGTTAACCAAGAATAAGGCAGAGATTATGTGTAACGACAAGACAGTTAAAATTCCCTTTTCGAATGGTGAGGTGATTGTAGTACAGGGAGAGAAGTCTGGTTCGATGTTACCTCTCGTGTCTCATCTCAAAATATTGAAATGTTTACGCCAAGGTTGTATGGCATTTTTGGCAAACGTGACTATAAAGAACCCTGATGAGAAACACATAGAAGAAATTCCCGTTGTACGTGAATACCCCGATGTTTTTCCTGACGATTTACCTGGATTACCACCGAACCGACATATTGAATTTCGTATTGACTTAATCCCAGGATCAGCCCCTATTGCTAAGGCACCTTACCGGTTGGCACCTTCTGAAATGCAAGAATTATCCAATCAGTTGCAGGAATTGTTAGATAAGGGTTTCATTCGTCCCAGTTATTCTCCTTGGGGAGCACCGGTATTATTCGTAAATAAGAAAGATGGAAGTTTTAGAATGTGCATCGATTACCGGGAATTAAACAAAGTTACCATCAAGAACCGATACCCTCTTCCACGAATAGATGACTTGTTTGACCAACTCCAAGGGGCAAACTACTTCTCGAAAATTGACATTCGATCCGGTTACCATCAAGTTAAAATCCAAGAGGAAGACGTGTCTAAAACGGCGTTCCGAACTCGTTATGGCCACTACGAATTCTTAGTTATGCCGTTCGGACTGACTAATGCTCCCGCAGTTTTCATGGACCTTATGAACCGAGTTTGTAAACCGTACCTCGACAAATTCGTTATCGTGTTTATTGATGACATTTTGATATATTCGAAAACCAAGGAGGAACACGAGCAGCAATTGCGAACTATCTTGGAGCTGTTGAAGCAGGAAAGGTTGTATGCCAAGCTGTCAAAATGTGAATTTTGGCTACAAGAAGTACAATTTCTAGGTCACGTTGTTAATCGACAGGGTATCCATGTAGACCCGAGTAAGATTGAAGCCATCAAAAATTGGCAAGCCCCAAAGTCACCGAAAGAGATCCGCCAATTTTTGGGTTTAGCTGGGTATTATCGGCGTTTTATTGCTAACTTTTCCAGCATAGCCCAACCTTTAACTCTTTTGACTCAAAAAGATCGCGCTTACGTGTGGGGAGAAGAACAAGAAGCGGCTTTTCAATTGCTGAAACAGAAACTATGCCAAGCCCCGATACTGAGTCTTCCAGAGGGAACTGATGATCTGGTAGTTTATTGTGATGCGTCCCGGAAAGGTTTAGGGTGCGTACTTATGCAAAGAAACAAAGTCATAGCATACGCTTCTCGACAATTAAAGGTGCACGAGAAGAATTATACCACCCATGATTTGGAACTAGGCGCGGTTATTTTTGCACTCAAGATCAGGAGGCACTATTTGTATGGCACCAAGTGTACAGTATACACTGACCACAAAAGCCTACAGCATATTTTCGACCAGAAAGAACTAAATATGAGGCAGAGGAGATGAGTAGAATTGTTGAATGATTACGACTGTGAGATTTGATACCATCCGGGCAAGGCTAATATAGTAGCAGATGCTTTGAGCAGAAAAGACAGGATCAAACCACTACGGGTCCGAGCACTTGGAATGATCGTCCAAACCAGCCTCACCAAGCAAATTCGTATTGCTCAAAACGAAGCTCTGAAAGAAGATCACTTGGAAAATGAAAACTTGCACGGAACCTAACAAAACTTTGAAGAAAGAACTGACGAAATTCTATACCACAAAAACCGAGTTTGGATTCCCACTTTCGGTAATCTGCGTGACCTGATCATGGACGAAGCCCATAATTCCAAATACTCCATTCATCCAGGAACAGATAAGATGTACAAAGACTTGAAGGAGTATTATTGGTGGCCCGGTATGAAGAAGGATATAGCCACGTACGTCAGTAAATGTTTAACGTGAGCGAGAGTTAAGGCTGAATATCAAAAACCTTCGGGAATGTTGCACCAACCGGAAATACCACAATGGAAATGGGAACAGATTACCATGGATTTTGTAACACATCTCCCAAAAACTTCCCGAGGAAACGATGCAATATGGGTGATAGTTGACCGACTAACCAAATCCGCACACTTCCTTCCAATCCGAACCACTTATACAACCAAAAAACTTGCTCACATCTACATCAATGAAATCGTATCCCGACACGACGTACCCGTTTCAATTATTTCTGATCGCGATAGACATTTCACCTCTCGTATTTGGCAAGCCGTACAAGAAGCTTTGGGAACCCAAATTGACCTAAGTACCGCCTACCACCCCCAAACTGACGGTCAATCTGAACGAACCATTCAAACCTTAGAAGATCTGCTTCGCGCTTGTGTACTAGACCTTGGTGGAAATTGGGATCAACATCTTCCACTAGTTGAATTCTCATACAATAACAGCTATCACAGTAGCATTCAAGCGGCACCGTATGAAGCGCTGTACGGACGGAAATGTAGATCACCCTTGTGTTGGACTGAGGTTGGAGATACCGAAATTACACGATCTGACTTGATTCAAGAAACCACCGACAAAATCCGTAAAATCACAAGCAAATTGAAAATCGCCCGAGATCGACAGAAAAGCTACGCTGATGTTCGTAGAAAGTCGTTATCCTTTGAAATAGGCGACAAAGTTTTTCTGAAAGTATCCCCGTGGAAAGGCGTCATTCGATTCGGAAAAACCGGTAAACTAGCCCCGCGATACATTGGGCCATATGAAATCATTTCTAAGATAGGTCCGGTAGCATACCGACTGAAACTTCCTGTGGAGTTGAGTTATATTCACGATGTCTTTCATGTTTCGAACCTGAAAAAGTGTCTTACTAATGAAACCGAAATCGTGCTATTAAAAGACTTAAACATAAACGAAAAACTGAATTTCGTTGAAGAACCAGTGGAATTATTAGAGGGAAAAATAAAACAATTAAGACACAACAAAATCTCTCTAGTAAAAGTTCGGTGGAATTCACAAAGGGGACCCGAATTCACGTGGGAGCGGAAATCTGAATTCAAAAAGAAATACCCGCACCTGTTTCCAAACAAAGACAAAGTTGAATAATCGAATTTCGGGGACGAAATTTTCTAACGGGGGGAGAATGTGACATTTGAGCCAAAACAAGGTACCCCTCAGTACGTATTTACTGATTAAGCAAATAAACGCCTTTTGCGAAACAAGCGAACGATTAACCGAACGGGTCGGGTTATGACCCAGATATCTCGGGGGGCCATTTATAAGTGATATACGATCTATAAAAGCTAAAATATTAGAAATATGTTCTTAGTTTGATAGCAAACAAGTTAAACGAAAACATGCTCGTTTAACCACCCGCCATAGAATTAAACGCGAAAGATAGTTACAAACCAAGCATTGTATCATCCGTTAAGCCGAAAAAGACATACCAAACACTTATTTGAAATGTTTTAAGCGATCCGTGAAAATATTTTTGATTTTTACAAACATATAGTATGTTTTTATAATTTTACACAAAACTAGCCGAAAAACACTCGTTTTCGCGTTGTTTAACGCACCCGATAAGTTTTTAGCGCCAAAAACCGAACCCGAACTAAATTTGGAACGGGCTTTTCGTATTTGGGCTTGAGAAATCAGAAACTTGGGCCAAAATGGGCCCAAGGTGGGCCCATGATGGTCCGATCGCAATCAGCAGCCCCCCCCCCCCCTTTTTATTCTTTCACATTTAAACTAGGTTCAATCCATTTTAACATCATTTCTTTGAAAACTCTGGACACCCCTTCTGTTTCAGCCAAAAAACTTCCAAAACCCTAAGGTAAGAGCTTAAATAAGTAGCTTTTTTACTTGTTTGAACTTGTTTAATACCATAAAAACATGTCTTGGTTACTAAAAATCATTCCTAACCGTGTAAAAATCCTAAAAATGGTCCATAAACATGTTTTGATCATACACATGGTAAGGAACCTGTTTTGATAATTTTATTGGCCATAAACACGGATTAAAGGGTTGAAACGACGTTTTTACGGTTCAAAAGTTCGTTTTTGTGCACTAGCCGAAACCCTAACTTAAGGGCTGTTATGTTGATGAAATATTGCTTGGTTTGTGATATAGTACTTGTACCTAGCTTGCTTAGAAGCACAAGAACCTGAAAACTTGATTAAAAGGTCGGAAACGAGCCAAACCCGCTGAGGTAATGCCGAAACACTCGCTTACGGGCTATTTAGGTTAAGGTTGCGATGTGCATAATTTTAGGACTTGAAATTTTTCAGGGACATCAGGGACCATGTCAATGAGTTCTTGTTTAAATTTGGTAATTTTTCGACCATCCGAGAATATTTGGCGAATTTATTACCGAATTGGGACGTTTATTTGGGAAAAATAGCTAAAATACTTCAAAAATTATGAACTTTTTCTGGGAACTCAGATTCGATGTATTTTGGTCACACATGAATTTTGGGATCATTTGGAGAAGTTTAAAGGTGTTTTGTTTATTTGCGTTCGTGTGAATTTTTACAGCCGGATTTGGGCCGGAAAGAATATCGCACGAGCTTTTTACATTCTGGAATTGATACAGGTTGTTTTGGGACATGATTTGAGTATTCAGGAATTTTTGGTGAATTTTTTGGAAATTGTTTGTGGTAAACGGACGATTTTCAGACGAAATATAGCTGATAAAATGAATTTTTATAAATTAATAAATCAGTAAATAAATTCCAGAAATATTTTTATTAAAATCTACATATTTTAATTGATAAGTGGTTAAATTTTCATAATTTAATGATTAACGATTAATTAATTATGCTAATCTGAATATTAAACAAATTCAGTTTTTATAAAAACCGGTAAGTTTGCGACTAGTGAATCTGCGGGAATATCAAAACACCAAGAGTGATCAAAAATCATATTTTTGGACTAGTTAAGTGAAAAAGAACTTTTCTATGAGAAACCTGGACAATCCGGGTGGATTGTGCGCGTTTCTTCTCAAATCAAACTGAATAAGCGGAAACGGGCCCCGTGGCTAATCCGGGACCCCAGTATGTGATCTTTCTTTATAACTTAATCATTTTATTAACCAATACATTTACCCAAGCTTATTTTCCCATAACTGTTTTCTGAACGCGTAAACGAACAACTTGGTCCAGCTGGGAAAACGAGAATCTGAGCCAAGTTCAGTTTTAAGTATTAGACATTGAACAACATCACAACCTAAGCCTATTGCCACTTTCTGGGCGTTCCAGCTACAACCAGATTAGTTATACAGCCCAGTTTAGTATTGAGATTATAATAATATTAAAATATTAATATTATTATAATATTAATTATAGGAACTACTGATAGCGGACTGAACAAACCACGAGTTGATATAGTACGGAATATCTACAAAACCGTGAGTTTCATGACCCCACTTTTAAACTGTTTTACGAACTTTTGGGGTGAAAAGCATGTTTGCTTATATCTATATACTTATCTGAAACATGTGATAATGTGAATTATCTAAGTGCTAACACACGAAAGTCCCCACAATCACAGTGATTAACTTCGAGCCGGTGGCTTGTGAATAGTACTATTGGTTTGACAAACCCAAACGGAATCGGCCTGGTTGCCGTGTCACATAGCGCTGTTTGCACTTGACCATATTTAAACATACAGGCTATGTAGTGTTAGACATAGCTACCGGGGCATGTTGTGGGCGGAAGGGGAGCCACAGTGGTTGATTGAGCGTGGAAAATGGAGGCACGCAGCACGAACAGTCCAGGCTTCACTGTAGCTTAGCATAATTACATCACATACATCATTTACATACATATATACCTATTTCATAATTACAAGTGTTGACTTGTGAACACTCATTACTGTTTTCTTGAAACTCGTGAAACTCACCAACTCTAGTAGTTGACCCGTTTTAAACTGCTTTTCAGGTGTACCTAAATCGGAATGATTGGGTGATCTGTTACTTGCCTGAAGTGTGTGGTTGATGCTATGTGAATAGAAGCAAGGGCGTTATTAGTAAGAATGTATAGTTAACGAACTAGTTTTGTTTGTATCGCTTAGACTGTTAAACAATGATAGAACAAAGAAATGTAATATATTGTAAATTAGTTTGTAATGTTTCTTTATAAACAATGTATTGATATCAGAGGTGTCTGTTACAACACAAGTGAGTTTTATTTTAACCTAACCCTATATATATATATATATATATATATATATATATATGTATATATATATATATCACCCTCTAATCCTATGATACTATCAAATTGCCAAACGGGTCACCAACTCTTAATGAAAGTTGGTGCATTTCTCACATGTACAAACCGTGACCCATTACTCCATTAATGTTCAAAACGTTTCCCAAGAACCATTCTAATACACCAACACCAGATTTAACCATTTAAAAGCAACCTGGCCAGTATTTAATTGCACCTTACTGTTTTACAACAACGCAACGGGTTATTTGTTTACAATTAGGGTTTTAACAAAGAGTTAAACCCATCCAACACCCATCCTAATTCAAAATACTCCAACATCAGCCCCTAATTACATTATCATTATCATACGTCATCAAAAAATTCCATCTAAATGCAGCAGGGTGTAAAACTACTCCTAGCTCAAATCAAAGACGTTGGATTTGCGCGTTTAAAACCTAATAGTGTGATTATCAACCAATTCAGCTCCAAACCATGAAAATTATATAAAATATTATGCAATAGGTCATCAAAAGGGTTTAGAGCCTAAATCGGTTGTCAGTTTCATCACACGCAACACGAATAGCAAAATCCCTCATCTATCCAGAACCGAAACCCTAATGAAACGTTCTAACAAGATTAAAGCAATCCAAAGCCCTTTCTCCTGCAAATTCACTTACAACTGCCCCTAATACCACTTTATTATGTTCACCCTTCAATCAATTACAACCGGTGAGCAATGGACTACACAACGTCACCTGGTTCAATTCAAAGACGTTGAATTTGCGTGTTAGAAACCCAATAGCATGATTACCAACCAATTCAGCCCCGAACCAAGAATAATTCCCAACATATAATACAATAAGTCGTTATAAGAGTTTAGGAACTGAATTGGTTATCAGTTTGGTTATACAACACACGAATCACAAAATCATCACATCTAGTCGAACCGAATCCCTAATTCAACAATCTTTGCAAAATCAAATCCAATGACTACGACACTCAAGAATTATTATAAGGACATATCTTAGTAGCTATCTAAAGCAAAAGCCCTAAATTAAAATCTTCCAAAGGTTCACAATCCGTGTAACCGACGCATTCGCTCGCGTATACATAACCTTTAAATAATATTACCGAAAAACGTCCTCAAACCTCATTCTTGAAAAATTTCTCATATCCTATACTCATACTAAACAATACATAAAATATTCACCGAGTCATACCTTTGAGTATAAGTTATTTGAACCCATACGCACAACATCCAAAATTCCCGGCGCGAACAAATCCTATTTGTATCGATGTTTATGTATTAATATACTTTGTATTAAACCTAGGAATCCAGTTATCATTCGATGACTGTTATTAAGATCTTGACATCAACATGTTGTGTATCACCTCGTATGTGTTATTTGTGCTGAGAGAAATGTGAGTTTCTCTTAAAGCCCCTTGTTTTATATATTTTTAATGTTTTATAATTATTTTGGGGGAAAGACATGTTCATGTTTAAACACATTTTATTTTACAAACCGTGTTAGAGTGGGATGAATCAATTTGGTTAAATAATTGTAAATCAAATTAATAAGGACATAGAAATATTGGTAGATTTATTGGGGTGACGCCCCCAGTTCCAGTCGTGCTGGGGTAAATGTGGGAGTATTTTGAGTTTGGTATGTTTCGAGATGTCATTTTGGTAGTCATACACTTGTTGCATTCCTTGCTCGTTTACAACTAATACGATTTGTTTAAAATAAAGTTTTGAGTTTTAAAGGTACTTACCATTGTTTTAGAACGTGGGGAATAAATTCCACCTTCGGTAAATGGTAAAGAATTGAGGTTTAATAGTCGCTAATCTGTTATACACTAGATTATATATAAAGAGGATTTTTTGTGAATATGATTTGTCAAACTTTGGATTTAACATGTTATATTCATATGCTTTCATAATTAAAACAAAAGTTGACTTCGTGCCAGTAAAGGACAAAGTAGCTTTATATAAATAATTTATCAAAGAAAATGCTTTGACATGAAATACATTTTGAAACACCACGGCTTCAAAATATGGTTTATAAATTGAGAACTCACCAACCTTTGTGTTGACAAAAATTTATAAACATGTTTTTCAGGTAACTAAGACGGAAGCTTCGTGAAGGAATGTGGGAAAAACGGGTATCGCGTTCAAAACAAGTTATTTTGATAAAGGTGTACTAGACTCGAAAACAATGATTTTATATTATAGATAAATGTCCAACTTATATAAATATTTGTGTTTGAATACTATTGGCTAAATGGCGTCTATCACCGCCCAAATTAGTATAATTAAGTCTTCCGCTGTTAAGTTAACGATTTTTGGGTGTCACAATACCAATGGTTCTGACCAAACAGCTGACTGCTGATTCAAAACAAGAAGTTTCACAAACTACCGATGCTGCTGCTTTACAACAAACTAATGGTTCTCCTCAAGAACCAACAATAGTTTCAGAGAGTGTTGATGCACCCAAGGTTCAACAAGAACCAGCAACTATTCAAAAGATTGCTGAAACCTTGAAGTCAAAGCCTAGTCAACAAAAGGCTTCTAACAGTAGTATCAAAAGAAGGGAGCAGATTTTGCCTAAGGGAGATGATTCACTACCATCTCTTCCTGCCAAAACTTTCAAGCCACAGAATGTTGAAGACTTAATTACTCATCAAGAGCAATAGGCTACAAGAGCTTTGGTAGAGGCAACATAAATCATGTCTGATGAAGAAGCAACAAAATTATATCAACAAAAGCTTCTGAAGACAAGTGACCTTGAACAACAAGCTTATGAAAGAAGCTTGGTTGTATCTGAAAGGCCAATAGCTGATAAACAGCTATTTATGGAAGCAAAGAATGTTGCTCTTTTATGGATTAAAGAGTATGCATAGTACAAAGTATCGCTCCACAAATTTAGAGGTTGGACCTATGAAGAACTACAAATAGAATATGAAAGAGTGGAGAAACTCATTGAACGAGACCCTGATCAGGATCATCCTTAATCTGATTGGGATGTAGTGAATGAAAGGATCTCTGAAGAAAAAGAGAAAGAGATCTTGAAAATGAAATTAGAATTAGCTGAGCCTAACTTCCATTCAAGAAGAGAAACTACTAGATGGGAGATTGATAAGCTAAGGGTGGCTTATATGGATCTTGTACAAGAAAGAAAGAAGAACCCAAGGAAATTCCCAAAGCCAAAATCTATAACTGAGATCAAACTCCCCAAAAGGCAAAGAAAAATCCAAACTACTGCTCTAATCCCTGTTTCAGCACTAGAAGGGACTAAGTTAAGGAAGCTGGCCTTGCAGGCTAGGAGAAGCTAGCTCATTGAAGAAGAAAAACTTCAAGTATCGAGGATCTCCACAGGGATGCCAAAATGGGTTTTAAATTTGACATGCAGTTGATGCCTTCTTCACCATTCTTGACAATATTAACCGCACCACCAACTAGAGAACAAAGTCAGACAGGTTAAAAAGTTATCAAATGGAGTAATCATGAATAGCTCCTTTGTAACTCTAGAACTTGATTCTGGTATGACAAAAAGGGTAGATCTTCAGGATGTACCCATGTTGGATGAAGACTTGTTGAGGACTTTGATAGACCTTCCATTATAGATAGAAGAGGATGATAGTCTGGGTGCTAAGTTCATAAAATTCATTAAAGATTCAACTAAAAGAAGACTATCAAGATAAAACTATGAAGCAAAAGAATAAATGGTTCTCATATCATCGTTTCAGGGGGAGATTGTTTAACCTAGCAAAGATCTGATGGCCAAAAACTACACAACTGATGACACAAACATTAGTTGTTCTTCATTATGTTTTGACAAACTGCTGCTCTAAAGATCTGACATTACAAACTACTGATATGAAAGAACTAAAGACTCAACAACTGATCTTGTAAATTATAAACAACCGAAGACTAACAAGTAATTTCAGTAGTTATCATAGGATTCTCTTTATAGTCAGTTGTTTGTATTAGATCAGCTATTTACTGTTTCAATTAATGTGATACTAATCCATTCAAAGGATTAGATCAGCTATTTACTGTTTCACTAGTTAATTGTGTTCATTAGCTTAGATTGAGATCTAGAATCCTAACAATCATAGAAGGAGTTCTGGTCTTTAGGGTTGGCTAACTATCGAGATAGTGCATCATGTCAGTATCGATGGATATCGTTGTAGAACAATGAAATATATTGCATATTCATATGTTAGTGATCACGAATGAATTTAGCGTTGTTAAGGTCATTTAATAAGGCTGATAGAGTAAGGACTTAAACGTGAATGTGATAAAGATCCTAAGCTTTTTGGTGTTAACGATCATTTGAAACCTTTTTTTACGCTAAGGATTATCTATTGGTTTTGACACAAACATTAGTTGTTCTTCATTATGTTTTGACAAACTGCTGCTCTAAAGATCTGACATTACAAACTATTGATATGAAAGAACTAAAGACTCAACAACTGATCTTGTAAAATATAAACAACCGAAGACTAACAAGTAATTTCAGTAGTTAGCATAGGATTCTCTTTATGGTCAGTTGTTTGTATTTTGTTCATCGGTAGTTTGTAACTGATTTGTTATATGTTGCTTTCACCTTTAGCTAACTAATTGTTTTACACATGTATATAATGAAGAAGAGTCTCTTTTTCATTAACACTTTTATAGTGAATGAATTATGAGTGTACTCTATAGATTATAATCTTTTGATTATAGTTAATACAAAGTTGTTCTTTCTTATGAAGCCAAAATTAGATTTATGATTCCCACTGCATATTTACTTTAATAATACTAATTAGTTCATAGCTCATATATGAATTCAATTAATGTGATACTCAAAGGATTAGATTAGCTATTTACTGTTTCATTAGTTAATTGTGTTCATTAGCTTAGACTGAGATCTAGAATCCTAACAATCATAGAAGGAGTTCTGGTCTTTAGGGTTGACTAACTATCGAGATAGTGCATCATGTCAGTATCGATGGATATCGTTGTAGAACAATGAAATATATTGCATATTCATATGTTAGCGATCACGAATGAATTTAGCGTTGTTAAGGTCATTTGATAAGGCTGATAGAGTAAGGATTTAAACGTGAATGTGATAAAGATCCTAAGCTTTTTGGTGTTAACGATCATTTGAAACCTTTTTTTACGCTAAGGATTATCTATTGGTTTTGACACACACATGACAATATAGGTTATTATTTGAATTAAGTACTAGGGAACTATGGTTAGGGACAAACGCACAATCATATTCTTACGTAGAACTTGAATGATTAGATTTTATCGTTGAATCCATTGTCATAGAATCATCCAATAAGGCGCTTGCAGGCATGACAGGACTGTTAGTCATGAATTTATTGAACTATGAGGTTTTAATAAAAGGACTTAGGTGAATTGAGGAATTAAACATGAAACTAAATGTCATTCGAGGGGTTATAACCGCTAAATCAGAATATGCATATTTGTGCAGAAGGTAAAAAGATGGATTAAAATGACAATTTATATATTTCTTAATATAAGGGAAGCGGGTAGTGTGTGGTCAATTAATTTTTTTTATGAACTTAGAAGTTTATATAAATGTCATGTGACTGCTAGAATATAAGTATTTAGTATGAAATCGTATGATCCAAAAATATGACTACGTTAAAATTTTAGTTTTAATCCTTTAATTACAATAGTCGAGCTAAGAAAATTTGGACTTGATATATGGATTTGAGTAAAATTTGATAAACAAGGCTAGACTTAATAAAAGAAATTTGTAAGACCCCGATCCCGGTACCCTACATTGGGTGTTGGATTTACTCATAAACACAGTTCTAAATATCAGAGTTAATTAAAACTTTCATGGAATAATCAAAAACATCAACCAATATATTACACAACACAAATCTTGTCTTAACATAAGTCAACTTGTCTTAAACATAACATAATAGTTCATAACGTACCTCGATATTATTAGGGTCCGGTGCCCTTCGTACCTCGGATATTATTAGGGTCCGGTGCCCTTCATCGTCCCATTAAACCATACATACGTTCATTACCTTTAAGTATAATTAAATATATACATAACTATGTGCATACCATTCAAACATTCTATATCATTCACATACGTTTACAAACATATATCTAATATATACTTACCACTTAAGGTAAGTGTATTAATCTATCACATCGTAGTATGCACACAGCCCCGAAAACATAACACAGAAAGGAGCTAGAACTCACCTGAAGTTGGTTTCTGAATTTATGGTCACACCTCTCCTCAGCTGAGCACAGCTAACAATTTACAAGTTACGAGTATCAATTATCTATTTCAACTACTTCTTACATCTAGGTTAATGAAACCTTTAACTAACAGAGTCCGGGGGCAGCGCCCCTGGTAGAGGGGTCTAGGGGCGGCAGCCCCTAGCAGGGTCCAAGGGGCAGAGCCCCTGAGCTGCCAGGGTTAAATTTTACAACAATTCGGATCGCTTGTAAAACCAATCGCATGGGAACATTTTAGTCGCATCGCATGGTTGCAAAACGAATCGCATCGCATGAGAAAACAATTCACATCGCATGGATGAAAACGAATCGCATCGCACGGGAAAATAAATCACATCGCATGGTTGCAAAACTAATCGCATCGCATGGGAAAACAAATCGCATGGTTGCAAAACGAATCGCATCACATGGAAAACGAATCGCATCGCATGGATGCAAAACGAATCGCATCGCATTCTTTAAATGAATCGCATCGCATGATGCGATTCTGTACCGTGCGATCAGAATCTCCTTTTCTTCATTTTTACCATTTCAAAGTCATTTTCCTCCGTGACTCTTCCTTATGACCCGATTTTACTCTTTTTATGGGTTTTGGGTCGTACCAACTTTGTCTACCTGTGTTTTACAAGGTCCTAACATCACCTTTTTGTCCTATATCGCACCTGGTGGGTTATGACCTACCAAGTTTATGTTTTTATTACATTCTACAGCCCAATCTATCGTTATATCAGTTTGCATGTCGAAACCAACCCTAAAACTAACCTTTCTAACCAAAACTTGCCTTACGGTCTCGGGTTTGGGTTCGGATCTGAACAACCCGCAGATCTGGTGGTGTTTCTTGTTGTCTTAAGATGTTAAACACGAGATTTGTCCTTCCTTTGGCTCGGATTTGGATCCGGGTGTTAGAGAGAGAAAGTGTGTGTGTAGAATTTTGTGGAGTGTTTGGAGATGGAAATGGGGAGTGTTTGGAGAATTTGGGGTACCCCACACCTTGGGCCTAAGGCCCGCAACCACTATCTCAAGCCCATTCATAAGTCCTAGGCCTACCACTCAATCTCTTTATACTTAACAAAAATAAAATAACGACACACACAATAAATACCGAAATTCTCTTTTATTTATTATTCTCAAAATACGAATGTTACAAAATTATACCATATGGAATGTAGAGAAGGATGTAGAGGTAATATTGAATGAGCCTAACACGTAAGAGTTTGATAGGCATTAAATTATGACGGATGTAGGGTTTCATCATCATGTTAAATGGAGCGTTTGATTGAGAGTGGTCCATTAAAGTGTTGTAAAGGTAGTTAACACTTTCTAAATCCAAAAAATTAGAGTGTAAGAATGGTGATGATAAACATAAGGATTATGACGCATTTAGCTGCAGTTAGGAAGAATTTATGATTTATGGAAGTCAACGAAATGGAGAGTTTAAAAGATTCATTAGGTTGCATTAAAGTAATTTAGTACCTGACAAAATGCTTTAATGAAGGTAGAGTACATCGGGATTGTTAGTCTTAGTACAAAGCTATTCCGAAGACGTCAGAAGTATTTACGCGGATATAAAGAATCTTAGATGATATAAATGGTGAGAAAGTGTATGCAAAGAATTTTGATTTAAGGAGTGCAATTTCATTTCAAGGGAAAACTAGGAATTTCCGTTGTATAACACCATAGGTGTGTTGATCCCTTCTAATTCGAGTCGCTTCAATTGTAGGTAACACCAATAGAAATCTTTATAGCCATCGGGGGAGGAGTGAGGTAGGGGAGCCACAAAGTGACTTGTGCTATACTAGAAAGCACATGAGAAAGTGGTAGAGAATTAGATTATAAATGAAAATTTTCTTTGTTGTTACTTCGTGGTGAGGTAACGAGTTACCAATCATTTTGGATATCGGCTGGGTTAAGGAAAACCATAAGCCAAGGAATGACGTTAACAAAATACATAAGCGGTCTTGCTGCCGAGGGCATTATGCTTTGACTGACTATTACCACAAAGTTAAATATTTGTATGTTGGTGTAGGGTATTGTTTTGGTTATCCTAACAAACGTGCGTTCATTTAGAGACTAGATCTCGGTTAACGAACTTACAATTTGGGACTATATGAACATTTTTTCGAACCGTAGAATTCGCCAGGCTTTTCATGCACGGTTTCTCATTATTACGTGTGTACTCGTAATAATAATTTGCCTTGCATGATCGTTCGAGCACTTTCTCAATTCGAGCTTCTGGTTCAAGGAATCGATGTATTCATTTAGTTATATTATAGCATATCAAATATTTTTTGCGACTAAGGGACACGAAAGTCTTAGCCAACGATTGAAGTTGTAAGGGATGGGATGGACGAGAGAGGTCCACCCGGATGTGCCCTCGAGTTAAGGAGTTATGCGGTAGCTTTAGTCTGAACACCGGAAGAGCATTCCTCCAACTGCTTGCTCCTAGATGCATGGAAACACAATTTGAATCGTTAGTCGTATAGGTACACATCCATTTTACGGGTGCGAGGACTAGTGCGTCACATTCTTTGGTTGGCGATTGGGAGACATTAATTGTTGGGGAAGAATGCTTAGAGTGAGTGAATGGTGAGGATGACATTCTTACGACCTTAATATCCGTATAATATTATATCTTTTTATCTAAATGCAAATGCAATAAAAATGTTTTTAGTGAGTCATTAATTTATAGACTAGACCCTCTAATCACTATAACCAATGGTTCTGATACCAATCTGTCACGCCCCGCCAAGGCGGAAACACAGGCGCGCAGCGTTTATGGATTATCCCAGCTATTGATTAACATAGTGGTCCTACATGCGATGCAATGCTTGTATATGGCCATAAATTTCTACCTGATTTTGATACCCTGAAAAACATACTTAAAAAGTCAACATAATGTTGGTGAGTTCATAGGTTTTTAATGCATGATTAATTGAGTTTCAAATGTTTTAAATGTCAGAGGTTAATAATGATTTCTCAAATAAATGTTTAATGAATAAAATGTTTATTAAAACTTGTTGATTTTTTTCATGACAAAACATACTTTAAAACTTATTTGTGTTTTCATATGCAAAGCACAGTTTAAAACTTATCTATGTCTTCTTGATTAAAATGTATATTAAAACTTGTTTATGAAAACTTCGTTTGTTATGAATGCGTTTTCCCAATGAAAACGTTGTCTGAAAAGTTTACGTTTATGAATTTAAAAGCCCTTTCAAATATATAAGTGAATGTATGCAATGCATGTAGCACCCTAAATTTTAAAAATTATATGAAAATTATTTGAAGGATATAAAGTTAAAAAACGTTGAAGTAAAAATATTTTTTAATACGTTTTTACATGAAAGTTTGTAGACTTTTACAAGAAACAATATTCGAGACTTAGTTTTATAGTGGACTTATATAAGTTGTGTATCCAAATAAGTAATTGCCAAAGTTTATCTTTGTTACAAACTAGAATTTAACCCGGCGTGTTGCGTCGGGAGAACGGTAAAGGCGGTGGTAAAAATCAAGCGTTGAGGCGGTAAGTCGACGCGAATTCGGTCGGCTTCGGTTACGTGCGTTATTGTACCATAACTAAAACAAAAAATATATAAAAATGGAGGCGCACCAATGGGGTGACGTCGGTTGGTAAAATCCGACCATTGTCGATTCCGAACGTTAAAGTAGTGAGTCTACGCAAATTCGACAAGTTCTGTCACGTTCAATACGCTACTGGAACTTAAAAAAATTAGGTCGATTTTCGTTACCTTCGTTACGATACTTGCTAAAACAAACGCGGTGAGCCTTAGCGAATTCGTCCAGTTTCCGACAAATTTATTAAGGTAGAGAAACTATAACAAAGCAAAACAAAAACAAAATTAGTATTCGATCGGTTTTATTTACGTTCGTTACATCTAAAGCAAAGCAAAAAAATATCTTTCGCCAATAAGGTGTCGCCAAGTATCCTAATGACGTACTTGCGGCACCACAAACTCTTATTTATATTAACATATTTAAAAAACAAAAATAAAATAACTAAGAAAACAAAAGAGAAACAAAAAAAATATGTTATAGAAAAGGGGTCATGAAAACAAAAAAAAACGTCTATTTGAAGGAGTTCTCCACAAAAAAGAAAAATAAAAGTTCCAGCTTTATGAGAGTCTTGAACCTGTGTAGAAACTTCCCTCCACTAGAGCCTTGAAATACATAGCTAGAACCAACACAACAACATATCAAAATTTGTCTAGGCATCAAAATGATTTATATAAAAGCAAACAAAAATAATAAAATAATCAAAAATATCTTTTGTGACACCAAACTTTTTAATTATACTATATATATATATATATAATATATAAAATGGCAAACTTGAAGGATTAATTTGCAAATTGGTCAATTTGACCAAATTGCAATTTAAATCTTCAAGTTTGCCAATTTAGGTGTAAAAGAGCATAAATCTCCAAGTTCAGTTTTGTATGTGTGTGTGTTTGTCATTGACGACAATTCATGAAGAGGAGAGATCAACCAAAATTGGCTGCTTAATCTGAAAATCAATGAGGAACTATTATCAAATAATCAAAGAAGATCAAGTGGTAAGTGTTATATTCTACCTTAAACCTACCTTGAAGCTCAAATGTATGTGTAGTTTAAATTCCATGAAATTGGGTTTTGTATGATGTTTGTTTAGTTTAGAAGCTTCATATCTTGTGTTCATAACTGAATAGAAGTCATCATAATGATGTTTGGTTTAATCTAAGTTGAAGAGAAGATGATGAATTGGAAGTAATATATGCAGCTTGAAAACCCGTGGAATTTGCTTGAAATTGATAAAAGTCATTCTTTTTAGTTGAAATAATTCTATATGGGTTATTTGGAATAAGCTAGATTGACAAAGTAAAGAGATATTTGTATGAAGAGTTGTAAGGATACGAAATTCTTATTGCTGCAGTTTTATAAACTTTGTATAAAATCATAGAAAATCGTGTGAAGGTTTATTATATATGCTTGGAAAGCCCTTATGAATCACTATTTTTCATCTTTGAACATCAAAAGCAAACAGGTTTTGAAATGGGTCAAATCAGTATATTAAAACGACTATTCAAAACGTGCAGCATGTTCTTTGATGTTAAATTATGCTTCTGACCTGTTCTTACAAAAGTCATATAAAATTGTAGAAAAATCCAGGAAATGTATATGATATATGTGTGGAAAGGTCTTCAGGTCTAAAACAATTCATATTTGAACAAGCCAAGTACTACAATTGTGCAGAAAATCCTACACAAAAATAAAGTTTTATAAAATACTAATTAATGACGAATGTTTGTAGGGCTTTAGATTAAGATCAGAATACTAGTTTATAATGGTTTATTCTATCAACTGAGGTGTGTTCGAAGTATTAAAACTATTAGAATATAATATATGATTGTTTATTGGATTACATCGAAACAGAAGGCAAGCGGCCAACAAGCTGCGCCGCTACCCCTTTTTGAATCGCAAAACCCAATCTTTTAAAAACTATATTTGCTGATCTTGGAGTCATAACATTACTATGCATGACCCGCTGAACACGGGTAAGTAGCTCCACAGCTTCAGGCGCGAGGAAACCAAAAGTGTCAAAAGCAAAAGGAATAAATACATGTTGGTTGTCAAGACACGCCTTTTCATGTTTTGCCACCTTACCTGAAGTAGCTTTTAATGCGGCTTGACCGACCGCGAAACCACTACTCCCTAAGCCCACCAAAGGAGAAACCCATGTTAAATCCACACACACGTGTTTCGCTCCTATCCATCCAAACACCAAAATGTCAGCCGGTCGAAGAGATAATCTTCCCTCCGACGGGTCAGTCACGAAATTCACAGGTGCTTCTTTCTTAACAGAAATTCCAGCTCGCCTGAATATATCAAAGAGCACATCCCTAACCAGATCGTGTCGGTACTTGAACCCCGGGAGCTCTTTACAGTGCACCGCGTGCTCCCCATATGAGTCTAAACACGCTTTACGACAAACAGGACATATCTCATCAACCGGAAATAGAGGAATCATAAGGCGATACTTAAGGATACTACGATACTCCACTGGAGACATATGCTGGCCTAACCCATCTATAGGGATAGCAAGAAGAAAATCTTGAGCATGTGGTGCTTGTAGACACTCAAAAATGGCTTTTTGTCTGCTTGTCATGTTAAAGTGTGACTCCATGTCGTGAACAATTTTACTAAAAAGAGTGCTCGCCAATGCATGCTGAGCTTTAGAGGGGGCGGTCTCTTTGTTAGAGAAACTGCTAAAATCGAAGCTTGGAATCATATCACGAAGACAAGCCAGAGCAAAAGAATAATCAGAATCCATCCCACATATACCACTGTCTCGCAAAATGTGATCCTGAAGCACCCACGATTGGGCTCTCGAGGCCACAAACGCATAAGAGGAAGCCTCTACTGCCGAATACAACCCCAAACCCCCATTCTTAATGGGTAAGGAAGCAAGTCGCCATTGGAGGTCTCCAAAGAAAGGACCTCCACAAAGTACAATGTCCTCGATCGCCTCACGCAATCCCTTGTCAAAAAACACCGCTGCCTCCATCATGTGTACAGGTTGGCATGTTCTCAAACCGAAAAAAAGTTTAGCAATACCCATACATGATCGAAGCAAAAGTAACTCACTCTGCGGGTCACCAAGTTTTGGGAGAAGACGCATCAAATCAACAGCATTAGTAGCTCTCTTCTTTGCCAAACCCTTAATAAACCCGGTGTCTTTACTAACAGCTCCCCCAAGAAGCTTCACCCCTAATAATGGTCTCCCGATGTCAGCAGGGAATAAACCGTCACGAGACTTCGTACCATCACAAGAAGGCCAAAATAGCTCAGTTTTCTTAATATTCAGTTCAAGACCCAAAGTTGGACCCGTCACCTTAATGATATCCAGCACTTTAGCCCCCTCCATTGAATCTCCAATGATCGTCCCATCATCAAGATACCAGGCATGAAGAAGAAGCTTGCAATTGTCTCGAATCTGATGCACAAGGGGGTGTAAAACCAAGGAAAAAAGGAGTGGTCCCAATGGGTCTCCTTGTTGAACCCTTGTGGTGGACCAAATATTATCATCCCCAAGATATAGTCTTGATGGCTGCCCATATAAAAATTCCACCCACAAGGAAATAGAAGGGCATCTGATCCTTACCTCATGAAGTAAAGCTGATCTATCCACCATATTAAATGCATTAGAAAAATCAACTGTAAGCATTGCAAGAGACCCATCAGTGTGGCGCTCACTCAATACCCTGTTGGCGCTATGTAATATGGCCTCCGCACCACCCGACACACCAACCCCAAACTGGAAATCATTTAGGTATTTGGTCATTTCTTTGCCAACCCCTTTCATAGCCACCTTAGAAACCAAACGCCTCCATATAGTACCCACTGCAATAGGTCGGATCCCGTTGTCGGGTTTTAAAAGCGGTGTAAGAGGAGCAGACGCGACAAACTCTGCCAAAGTAGACGGACATCTCCCTCCTAACCATAAATATGATATTGTATATACAAGTTTTGGTACAAATGGGTTAACATATGACATTGATTATGTTTGATTTTGTGCATGAATGAATGTATGTGATGAATATTTAATGAACGGATATTAAAGACGTATGTTATGTATATAAGTTATATGTTGATTTTCAATAAGCTAGGTATATTAAAGCTTGGAAATCAACGGATCGAACTTGAAGATAAAGTAACAAGAACCTTACGGGCAAAGGTAAGTTTATCTACATCTAGTTTAAGAATTTATAAGTCTTATTGGTATGTTTTGATTTGTTACAAATTATTAAATGGATACGGGACACCTTGACACATTTAAATTGCAAGTTGATTCATTTGACTATACAAAGTGCGTACAATTTGAAGTTTACCCTACCAAATGGGAATGACTCATGTGTAGAATATAATACTAGCATTGTGCAATACGGTTTGATTTGGGTTTAGGACCCGCTTGTTGATTATAATAATAAAATATTACGATTTGGTTACGTTTTGACCCGCTGGTCAATATTAAATTAGTAGCATGATTTAATTTGAGAAATGATTCGTTAAATTGTTTAGATCAGTTGTAAATAATATGTTGATAAGTTGTAATCGTTTTTAAAGTTGAAAATTAGTTGAGACGTGATATCGCATTAAGATTAATTTCAATGGGTTGTGATTATGTCGATGGGTTATGATCATGTTGATTAGAAACAGATACAAGAAGCTCGGGATCACTCGGGTGAGTTAAGATACTTAATAAATTGAATCTTTGGAGTTGCGAAACAGTAGCCGTCATAGACTACGCTGAACCTGGTTTGGTTTTAAAATTTTGACTAATGTTACTCCGGGTTTAATGTCTTATTTATATATATTGTTTATATATTGACTGTAACTAATATGTGGTAAATTGGATTGCTTAAGGTGGAGCCCACAAATGGAACCGAAAAGCCAAAGATCAAGTGCTCATACTTGGACACCAATACACATATAAAGTGCAAAATTTTAATTTTGATAAAGAGTTATGAATAAGTTTGAAAATATGAACTATCTTTAATTAAAATCAAGTTCCTATGGATATTATACGTGATGTTCGGTTGATAGAATTTGGTTTTATGTTATTGGATTCAAATTAAACTTCTGGGACCATATTTTCCGCAATAAAATATGTTAAAAAGTCGTTTTCAAATTTAGGGTGTTCGAGCATTCTTATCCAACCTCTTATATTATGTGAGGGGTGTTTTTATAATTTAGAGAGTGATTCAGGATGTTATGAGTGAAGAGTTTTTATATTTTAGAAAAAGTAGTGATTTTTTTGTATATTTGAAAAGTTACTGTTCATCCCCTATAATTTTTTAATATATTTTGAAAGTGGTTGCAAGTAAAGTAAAGAGAAAAGGTAATGATAAAAGGTATAAAAAATATTATTTAATTGAAATGAAGAAATAAAATAAAATGAGTTTTAGTGTAATTTTTGGTTTAGAGGTAAGGGGTGGGATGAGAATGCTCTTACAATGCAGTATCATATATATGTATATATGTATACGATAACCTAAACAAGATCGATAACCCTTTGTAGACTAGCTAAGAATAAAAATTAATATATGAGAATGAGCCTATAACCAGGCCTAAATCATGTTGTTTCATTACCCGACATTGTCTCACGGCAATTGTATTAGATTCTATGCACCTATTAACACGTCGGTTAGAGAGACTAACCATAAGCGGGGGATCAATCCCGATAGTACTACCCACATATTCCTATAGTAAACTCATAGTTATTGATTTAGAATGTATTGGTCCGCTACGTGTTCATTCAACACCTAGACTTATGTAATCATACGACTCATTGGTGATACGCTCATATTTAGTGTAGTTCGTTTTATGAATATGTCTATATATTTATCTTTGTAAGTTGGATAATAATAAGTAAATACATATGACATTATATATTACTTTTTAGGTAAAGTACCGTTAACAATATATTTAACATATTTTTATAGATCATGAAGAAATTACTTTTATATATATATATATAATTTGAATAGCTTAAAGTTTAAATAAAAGACTTTATATACACCATATACTCTGTAAAATGCTATAAGAAAATTGAATAGTTATATATTTAATACAACACTTGTTTGTTAATAAGTGATGAATATTTTAGAGTAACCAAAAATATGTATTCACGTTTATATAACTATATATTTTTGTACATGTATTTTTGTACATGTCTTGAAAACGTTTAATAAATATATATTCATATTATAAATATATCTATTTTAGAGTATAGATTTAATTGAATTACTTTTAACTTAAAATACTCTACGTAATCTAGTTATGTAGAGAACTCCATATCTAGTAAACAAAATATTTTAACAAATTATCTTAAACATGTTTTTATGTGTGATCGGTTCATTAAGCATGTTTATTAGTTCCGTTAACATTATGATTTCTTGTTTTGTCAACTTGGGTGAACCTATTCTAGCATAAACTCTTAGCTAAAATCATATATATGAACAAGAGAGTGGGTTAGATGTAGTCTTACCATAGGTGAAATACTTTTATGGTTGAGCTAAATAGAAAAGATCTTGAGCACTAGCACTCGAATCCAGCTCCTAGAATTTGAACATCCTTCTTTAAATGTGATTACACCTTCATAGATTTAGGGTATGTTTGGTTGGAGTTAATGGAATGAATGGATAATGGAATGGGAGAAGGAATGGAATGGGCAAGGGAATAAAATGAATCATTACCATTCTTTTGTCTTGTTTGGTTAACCTATTGGAATTAAATGAATGATTACTTTATGTTGTTTGGTATCCAAAAAAATTGTAGTAATGAAATAGAAATAACAAAAACACTCCTATCTCAAAATAATTTTTTTTACCAAAATAAAAAAAAAAACTACATTGGCGACGGTGGTGGTGGTAGCTCCGGTGACAAAAATGGTGGTGATGGTGGTGGCGACGATGGTGGTGGTGGTGACGGTGGTGGCGATCAGGCGGCAAGGGGAGATGGTTGTGGTGGTGGCGGTGGTCAAGTGGGGGTAGTGATGGCAATGGTAGAAAGGCGGCAACGGTGGTGGCGGTTAGGTGATGGTGGTCAGGCAGCGACAATGGTGGTGGCGATGATGGCTAAGTGGAGGCAGTGACAATGGTTGTGGTGGTAATGACAACGATGGTGGCGGTGGCAGTGTCAGTGTTAATGTTGGTTGTAAGGTGGTGGTGGTAATAGTGGTGGTGGCAATGATGGCATCGATGGTGGTACTTGTGGTAAGGTGGAGGCGGGGGTGGCGGCGACGGTCAGGTGTGGTGGTGGCGGCGATGGTAGTGGTGGTGGTTTTTGTTGTTAAGTGTTTAGTGTTGTTGAGAAAATAGGGTGAAGGAGGAGTAGAATGAAAAAAAAGAAGGGGAGTGGGAATGAATGGTTTTGATGGAATGAGATCCATGTGTAATGGACGATTCCATTCCATTGAGCAACCAAACACCAATTTTTTCATTCTCACGCAATGAATCATTCCATTCTCTTGTCATTACTTCATACCAAACGCTACCTTAGTATGTGTATGTGCTAACCATAACCGTGGGTGGTGATGGCAATCTACTACGGTATCGGTGGTGAGGAATGTGATGATGATGGCGGTCTATGGTGGTGGCTACGGCTGGTAGGGGGGTGCAACAGGTACGACCCGGACCGAAACTGGAACGGTTTAGACAAAATTTTCAAATCCGGAACTGGAACTGGACCGTTTATATATGGGTTGGTCCGGGTTTAAAGCGGGTTTTGGAACCGGGTTTTAACGGGTTCACCATGAGAACCAGTTTGCAAAAGGTCCATTTAAAATGGAAACAAACCAGCACTAATTTTGTCTTGTTTGAAGAGAAAACATTCATCCAAAATAGACATGCATACACCTGCCGATCTGCATATGATTCTGCCACGTTTGCACATTATGCAAATGGCTAATTTGAATTTGAAACACACTTGCACATAGTTAAGGTTGAAGAATAAATAGTCATCATCCATTCCAACCCTAGGGTTTTTGAAAGTTGTTCCAATGATTGAGTTTCCAAGAACATGTACGTGAAAATAGGAGCGGTGAAAAGTGGCTGCCTTTTAAACTTCACAAGTTGACAAGTATAACATGTATAGCGGGTACAGAACCAACCCGGACCGTAACCCATTTAGTCATGAGTTTAAAACGCGGAACCCGGACACCGTTTTTAATACGGGTATGTTAGACGGGTTTGGCGGGCCAGTTATGTGATACCCGGCAAAATAAAAAGTATTATTATATTCCATAAACGAAATTAAGACATGTGTAGACTGGGTTAAGTGAGAATTAAGACCCTTAAGTTAAATATAGTATTTTATGCTAAGAATGAAGGGAAAATATATATATTTTAAAACGCGCAAGGAGTCAGACGGAATAAAGAAATTTTGGTGATAAGTTAAGAGGACACAAACGTTTTCGGTTAACCGTGTAAATATTCACCTCGACATTCGATAAAATTTCCATGGTTGAATCCATTTGAATAATGTAGAGGATTGAAAAGCAAGAACTTCGACGAAAACGTGACTCAATTCCAAGTTATAACGAAGCAGGAAAATGCAAATTAGTGTTTCAACAACGGTCGTAATATCACACGTATTGAGGAGATAGTAAAATATATACTATTATATTCGAGAATTATTATTTAGATAAGATAAATCGAATAGACACCATAAGTTTGGATGGGTTGTTTTTGGGAAAAATAACTAAACTAGTTTTGTTAAGTTTGGAATAACACGGAATCGACACCGACACCAGGAAACGATCAACAATAACTTATTGCGAAAATAATAAGTTAACTAGACAATTTTAAGTCGAGACCGAAATAAATATTTTGACGAAATGCATTTGGAAAATACATCACTTGAAGTAGCGGATTCGTTGAAGCGAGAGACCGAAACGCGATCGCAAAAAGCGTTAAAAACCGTATGTATAAAAGACCAACCACACTCATTTTCGCCCATAATATTATAGCAGCTACAAAACTTAAAGAGAGAGAGTAGAGAGAGGTTAGAGAATTCCGGCAAGGTAGCCGACGGCCGGTGGTGGTCCGGCGGTGGCGCACGGTGGACGGTGGTGGTCCGGCGTGATGGTCCGGTGACGGCCGAAGCCGGTCTTCTACATTGAATCATGTTTACCCCGTAAGGAGGCCTTCTTCGCCTTCCACCTAAGCCCGACGTCCCGAACGCGATTGTAAGCTCCGATGGTCCTAATTTTGAGTTTAAGTTTGTTAAAAACGAGTTTTAAAATCTGGACAGATTTTATAAGTTTTGCATGTATGCAAAGATCGTTCCATAACTGATGATCTTACAGTCCGGTCATCTTGATTTTTTTACAAAGGGTTCATAACTTATATATAATCATTTTAACGGTGGAGATGAGGATCGAGAATTTTAAGTTGGATTTATAGACCCGTTTTTGTGTTCAGTTCGCTTGGCGGATTCAGAAAACGCAGCTCTAAAGAAATGCATATTCCCGGAGATCCGACCGGTGGATAAAGCTGAAACTTTCGGTGAACTTTTCAAACATATAGATATTTGATTCCACCAAAGGGATCGATGATCAGATATCTGGATGGTGAGTTATAAGCATTGTAAGTTACTGGTCAGATTTTAGAACGAAAATGGTTATTTAAAATGGGTTGCATGTTGGTTTTGAGGTGTCGTATGGACGTTCCGAGACCGGAGAAATGTTTGTGAGGCAAAAAAAAACACGTTGGTATATCCGGATTGCGTTGCATGTTGGCTATGATTAGATTTTTATACTTGAACCGCACGCGAGAGGGTATAACTTTTATCTCTTAAAGCTTGATAAAATTAGATTTTGATAGATTGGTTAAAGTAATTTTATTAAGTATAATTTGAAATATTATAATGTGGTAGATGATTATTTTAACTATAGCTAATTTACAAACGAACGTTAAACACAAGTATATGAAAGTGAATAACCAATATAAATTCACGACCACGTGTGCTAAAAATTGTACAATCGAGACTTGGACGATTTCGTGTGTGTGCATATGTATGCACGATATTTGGACTGAAATAGTTTATCCGGATAGTGACCACCATTAATATAAAAATAAATAAATATACTTTTAGAAAATGTAAACTTTTATATAAAATATGAAAACAACATTTTATTAAGTATATTAATATAACGCGTTTCGCTATAAATAATAATAACGGTTATATTATGTTTTGTAAAATTAGTAGTATGTAATATATTTGTCAGAATTCAAGCACGTGTCTCTATGACAGATAATATATTAATAAAAGAATATTATATTTTAAAATAAATATATATTTTTTATTAAATAACGTCCAAGTTAAGTTTCGAAAACATATATTAGTTTTACATCGACAGTTTGAAACTATGTTGATCCAATATATTTATAAGATATTTCGAAACACTGGATCCAATTACAATTTTTCTTAAACAATAAAAGTTTGTAACTTAATTATTAGAATTATCATAAATAAGACGCGTGAAGATAAATAAATTAAGTTAAGATAATATTCTATTTGTATCTACGTGTATGTGTTAATATACTTGGTATTAAACATAGGAATCCGGTTATTAATTGGATGAATTCTAATAAGATCTTGACATTGATTGGCATATTATCACACTTGAGTGTTATTTGAGCTGAGGCAAAGGTGAGTTTTCTCGTAAATCCCCACGTTTTAATGATTTATAAATGATTTTTGGGGGGGAAGTATGTAAACTAAGAGCTATATATTTTACAAATTGTGTTAATGGGATGAGTCATTATGAAACGAAAAACCGTTAACATAGAGAGAAAGGGCCTAAAATATTGGTAGATCTATTGGGGCGACGCCCCCCACTCTTTCAGTCGCCTTGGTTGAAAAGGTGGGAATATTTTGATTTTGGTATGCGTCAGTTTTATCATAATGATAGTCAAACATGTGTTGTACTCTTTGCTCGTTTACAATTAACACGTTTTTTTAAGAAATATATTGCTATGTTTAGAAAAGATTGGAAAATAATTCCCATTGAAAAGAATGGTGAATGATGGAAACTTATCATTAATAAGAATGATGAATAAATGGATATAAACTCGAGAACTGTTATATCCTGGTTTTTAATTGAGAAACTCACCAACATTCGTGTTGACAAAATTATTTTAACATACTTTTCGGGTAAATGAAGAAAATGGATGCTTTGTGAAGGATTCGGGAAAATGGAGTCGTACGTTTGAAAGAATTATAGTTGGACTGGTAATTTACAACTCAGTTCTCATAATGAAAACGTCGACCCTAATTCGATGTAAAATAATGATTTTGTGAGATTAAGTCTTCAAGAAAAATGTATCCATACTTGACTTTCGTTAAAAAGGAGTTATAATGCATTGATACCATTAAGGCTAAATAAAAAGTTATTAGGTTACAGAACCTGGTTACTTGAATAATGCTTATTACAAAAGCCTATGATAACAATCTTGAAAAATCATTACTTTATTATGTTTCCTACTACCTGACTTTAAAATGACGCGTGGTCATTTGACTAATCTTTGGTTATAATTTATATTTCAAACTCTTGCTCACCCCCGTACTTCTAGACTTTACCCGCAAACCGAAATTTTAGTCGGTCTATCAATTGCCCAGAGCAATAAATATATGATCTTTCGTCTGGAATTAATCACCTATGATTTGTTATTTTCTTCCTTTAATAATGATAACTAACACGCAGTTAGTACTAATATTGTTACTTGGTAGCAAGATTTCGTAACATAGGATATAATTAACACTTCTCTTCATTAATTAATTTGAACCGAACCTCCTTGGTGCTCACAACACCCGAGTTTCTTAGTAGGATTGGATAATGTGATCTTAAACAGTTATCTCAAATTCATCTTAACTTCAAATTCGATCATTAGTTACATAACATGGATCATGCGCACTCATATTAATGCTCAGACATATCTGTAAATACACTAACTTCGTATTGGTTAAAGAATGTAACCCCTTGTTAACTTCTTATCCTTTAATGAAAAGTCTTGCTAATGTACATGGACCCCATCCTTGTTACTATTAGGCCCCATCGAATCTACTATTTCAGCTGTATTGAGTATGTACACCAAATTTTGTCATTCCCTCATATAACATCATATTGTTGCCACTTCAACATATAATGATGGTTGTTGCTAACAATGGTGGATCAACGTCTTATTTTGTCTATGCTTCCTTGCATAAAAAATTAGTATAGTCTCATAAGACTTAGGCTCGAACACACAAATAAGTGTGATTTACTAACGTTCTATGCTAGGTCGATAAATTCGTTAGCTAGAAAGATGCTAAGTAATCTGGCACAAATGAGTTATTGGTGCAATGTGCAGAATTATATTGTGACTTCTACTTCTTAGGAAGTTATGTAATCGAAGAATCAGGCATCAAAGTATTTTGTATTAACAGATCGCCATGGTGGAAATTTAAGCAATTTAATGAAAATGCGGGTGGTTGTGCTTAGATAGAAATTATAAAAATTTCGTCGAACGCGTGTGTATATAACATGAATTGCCACGTTATCTTATTTTGAGTTTTTCCCGGGTACTAGTTTATATAAAACAATGAGTTTTGATAAAGCATATAATTATAAAAAAATTATTTAAGCATATCCGATCATACGCTAAAGAGTTTTATATAATACTTTTAGCACTAGAAATTAAACCTTAGTTGGTTGCTTGTATTGTGAAGTCATATTAAGTTATACAATGTACTTTCGTTATAGAAAAGTGTGATAATAGTTCACACACAAGTCCATGAAATCCAAATATCACGTATATCTATATATACGATCCTTCTTCTTAAACACGGTCACACTAAATTATATATAGTCACGCCAAAACTGTATATATAGCGATGTCGAACAGTGTGTAATACTTATGTTCCAACCTAATCGACCCGGATTGCATTTCTGGCAAACGTTAATGAGTTAACATCTCCTTGTCAATCAAAGATAGTGTTAAGATGTTATCCTCATATGTTCATCAGCCACATTGTTCTTCGAATACCGTGTGTGTTTGCAACCACAATATTTCTAAGACCTTTAATTACCGTTGTAGCTTTGTCTACTAATTCATTGACCCTATTGTGAATTCATTGTTGTCATTCTATTTGATTCCAACATACATTATGTACCCACCTTTCATGGTAAAGAAATACTAAAAGTTTAGCTCCTTCGTAAAATGACATTTAGCATTTTTTTTTTCTTATTAAATGAATGCTTACTCTGATAGTGTAACATCACGAAAATTTTGGTCCAAATTTGACAAACTAATAAAACTTAAGGACTAAAAATATTCATGACAAAAGTAAAGAGAAAAATAAGACAAAGAAGGGAAGTAGTTTATATTAAGGGAATGAAGTAAGGATACTCCATCCCACATCGGAAGAAGAAAGAAATATTAAGCACTTTATAAGGGGAGAACATTCCATGATAATGTTCTTAAGTAGCCAATCACTCTCCCTAGTCCTAGTGGAGGGTGCGAAGCACCCGACGCGCACGGGCGAAGGGCGATGGGCACAATGTGGCGCTTTGATGGCGCACTTTGCACGCTCGCATCTCTGCGAGCCGCCTTCGTATTTTTGGATGATGATGAGACGAAATGAAGATATGGCAAGTTACCAAAAGATCAGGGACTAAAAATGAACAGATTCAAAGTTTTGCATCTTCGCGATACGCGAAGAATCCACGTTTTACATCTTCGTGATACGCGAAGATGCAGGACACGTGGCGATACCGTAGCGACACGTGGCGACACGTGGCAAGCCTATATGGCGACTTAGCCGAAGCTAGTGCATCTTCGTGATACGCGAAGATGTAGGAAAATTTCTATAAATAGGCCGGCCATGGGGGTGGTCCTCACTCATCCAACACACTCCAAATCACATACTTAACCTCGATAAGCGTGCCATGACCCCGATATGGCGATATCCTGACAAGTCTTAGCTCGAAATGCATGCCATTACCCTACCTAAATACTCTCTCGACCTTCTTCCAAGTAGAAGTGCAGTCCAAGTAGAAGTGCGGTTCAAGTAGAGTATAAGCATTTTGAGTAATAAGCCATTCAAGGTAGGGGTTCTGCCCGATTATTATATTATAAATGGCTTAGACCCTAGACAGGGATATAGCCTGTACCTTGATTTTATAAAATGGAAATAAGATTCCATAAAGTCAAGATTATAGATAAAAATAATACTTCTTTATTATATATAAAGATTTTATAATAAAATAAAGTTGAAATTTATGTTTCTTCATGAGAAGAAACAAAGGCTTATAAGTGATTAACAAGAAAGGACTAGAGGTCCTTATATTTATAAAAAGATAAAATGTCAAGGTAAATGTTATGCAATCGGACTAAAGGTCTGAAGCTAGATCGTTGATCTAGTACTTATAAAATGTTATTCTCTTACTATAGATCCGAGGTAACGAGACAAATTGGTGAGAAACACCAACTAAGAGGAAAGGTGAATACGTCCAACTTTTTATAAAACAAGTCTGTAAATGTTTGCATGGGATTATATCCCAAAAACTTTATAAACAAAAGTAATGCTGACCCTCAGGCTATTATATACGTTTGTCTGGATCCTTACATATGTGGGTATATGGTGGGCACATCGCACCACACTTGCTAATGCCTCCGCCACGTTGGGCCGGACCTAAATAATGTTCGAGAGGGGATTATCTCGTGTATATTGAATAGTTGCTAAGACCTCGATGCTGCAGTATCGCTGAGAGGTTTCAAGTATAACTGGAGGTTTCTAATAGTATATTTAACTTGGTTGTTTCCTAAGCCACGATGGGACGGGTCATAAGATACCCGAGGGGATAACTAAGTAACTTAAATGTTTTGTGTCAGCGTGTTCACCAGCATGTGTTGCTGACGTATTTTTATAACTGTTTTACAGGTAATGGAGAATAAATGTTTGGAGAAGAAGGGTAGCCGTTAGACGATCTGATGGCTCAATGAATGTTTTATAAATAAAATAATGTGAAACATGGTTTTGTAATCCAAACACTATTGTACAAATTAACGGGTGTTTTCAAATCCCGTCTTTTAAATATAATAATATTTTAATAAGTCTTCCGCTTTATAACCCTAAACTCTGATATATTTACAAAACAGGTACCAACGTTGGGTGTCACACCCAGACCCTGAGCCGGGGTGTGACAGATAGTGGAATATATCCCTTAGACTCTAGGATATAATCTTAGGATATTATTTTTTTTTAGTACTCGTATAGAAAGAAGCAATATAAAGAGAAGGCAATTGCATAAATCTCTTTTCAAGACACGAAACACGCAGAATCATAGCTGTCTATCTAAAGACTAGCTAAGATCGTTTCAGAGAAGACTGGCTCAGAAGGATGCCAAATTTGGATGCAGGTGTGGACGAGATAAAGTCTCCCCATGTCAGAGACAAGATTAACCTCAGAGAACCGGTGTTTAAATTATAGGAAAGATCTAGTAGTTTACCTTGTTAGAATCATCAAATTTTGGGTGTGTGCTTACACAACGAGGTGGAGTATGCGTTTATGCACAACACAGTTGCACTCGTAAGATAAGTACTTGGCTTATGATATGTAGTTAATTAAGGATCTTGACAAAAAAGTTTATATCATGACAAATAGCTAACGCTATCGTCTCAAGGGGGGTTACTGTGTGGTCAAGGAGAGATACTGTTATTAATACTGAGGATTTTATTCAGATCAGAAACGCACACCGGATGACGATAAAGAATCTGATAATTGAGATAATGGTAAATTACAGGCAAGCTACCAAGTTAGAGCAAAACATTAGCATGTTACACCCTCTATGTTCTGTTGAATCTCGAGGACAAGATTCAAATAAGGTGGGGAGAATGTGATACCCGGCAAAATAAAAAGTATTATTATATTCCATAAACGAGATTAAGACATGTTTAGACTGTGTTAAGTGAGAATTAAGACCCTTAAGTTAAATATAGTATTTTATGCTAAGAATGAAGGGAATATTATATTTTAAAACGCGCAAGGAGTCAGACGGAATAAAGAAATTTTGGTGATAAGTTAAGAGGACACGAATGTTTTCGGTTAACCGTGTAAATATTCAACCCGACATTCGATAAAATGTCCATGGTTGAATCCATTTGAATAATGTAGAGGATTGAAAAGCAAGAACTCCGGCGAAAACATGACTCAATTCCAAGTTATAACGAAGTGGGAAAATGCAAATTAGTGTTTCAACAACGGTCGTAATATCACACGTATTAAGGAGATAGTAAAATATATACTATTATATTTGAGAATTATTATTTAGATATATAAATCGAATAGACACCATAAGTTTGGATGGGTTGTTTTTGGGAAAAACAACTAAACTAGTTTTATTAAGTTTGGAATAACACGGAACTGACACCGACACCGGGAAAAGATCGGCAATAACTTATTAGCGAGAATAATAAGTTAACGAGACAATTTTAAGACGAGAACGAAATAAATATTTTGACGAAAGGCATTTGGAAAATACAACGTCACTTGAAGTAGCAGATTCGTTGAAGCGAGAGACCGAAACGCGAACGCAAAACGCGTTAAAAACCGTATGTATAAAAGACCAACCACACTCATTTTCTCTCATAATATTATAGCAGCTGAAAAACTTAAAGAGAGAGAGTAGAGCGGTTAGAGAATTCTGGCAAGGTGACCGACAGCCGGCGGTGGTCCGGTGGTGGCGCACGGTGGCCGGTGGTGGTCCGGCGTGGTGGTCCGGTGACGGCCGAAGCCCGTCTTCTACATGAAACCATTTTTCGACGTCCCGAACACGATGGTAAGCTCCGATGGTAAGTTCGTTAAAAACGAGTTTTAAAATCTGGACAGATTGTATAAGTTTTGAATGTATGCAAAGCTCGTTCCATAACTGATGATCTTACGGTCCGATCATCTTGATTTTTTTACAGAGGATTCATAACCTATATATAATCATTTTGAACGGTGGAGATGAGTATCGAGTATTTTAAGTTGGATTTATAGACCCGTTTTCGTGTTCAGTTAGCTGGGCGGATTCAGAAAACACAGCTCTAAAGAAATGCATGTTCCTGGACATCCGACCATCGGATCAAGCTGAAACTTTCGGTGAACTTTCCAAACATATAGATATTTGACTCCACCAAAGGGATCGATAATCAGATGTCTGGATGGTAAGTTATAAGCTTTTTAAATTACTTGTCGGATTTTAGAACGAAAATGGTTCTTTAAAATGGGTTGCATGTAGGTTTTGAGGTGTTGTATGGATGATCCGAGACCGGAGAAATGTATGGACGTTGGTATATCCGGATTGCGTTGCATGTCGGCTATGAGTAGATTTTTATACGTGAACCGCACGCGAGAGGGTATAACTTTTATCTCTTAAAGTTTGATAAAATTAGATTTTGATAGATTGGTTAAAGTAGTTTTATTAAGTATAATTTGAAATATTATAATGTGGTAGATGATTATTTAACTATAGCTAATTTACAAACGAGCGTTAAAACAAGAATATGAAAGTGAATAACCAATATAAATTCACGACCACGTGTGCTAAAAATTGTACAATCGAGACTTGGACGATTTCGTGTGTGTGCATATATATGCACGATATTTGGACTGAAATAGTTTATCCGGATAGTGACCACCATTAATATAAAAATAAATAAATAAATAAATATACTTTTAGAAAATGTAAACTTTTATATAAAATATGAAAACAACATTTTATTAAGTATATTAATATAATGCGTTTCGCTATAAATAATAATAACGGTTATATTATGTTTTGTAAAAGTAGTAGTATATAATATATTTTTCAAAATTCAAACACACGTCTCTATGACAGATAATATGTTAATAAAAGAATATTATATTTTAAAATAAATATATGCGTTTTATTAAATAACATCCAAGTTAAGTTTTGAAAACATATATTAGTTTTACATCGACTATTTGAAACTATGTTGATCCAATATATTTATAAGATATTTCGAAACGCTAGATCCAATTACGATTTTTCTTAAACAATAAAAGTTTGTAATTTAATTATTAGAATTATCATAATAAGACACGTGAGGATAAATTAATTATGTTAAGATAATATTCTATTTGTATCTACGTTTATGTGTTAATATACTTGGTATTAAACATAGGAATCCGGTTATTAATTAGATGAATTCTAATAAGATCTTGACATTGATTGGCATATTATCACACTTGAGTGTTATTTGAGTTGAGGCAAAGGTGAGGTTTCTCGTAAATCCTCTCGTTTTAATGATTTATAAATGTTTTGGGTGGAAAATTATGTAAACTAAGGGCTATATATTTTATAAATTGTGTTAAATGGGATGAATCATTATGAAAGAAAAAACCGTTAACATAGAGAGAAAGAGCCTAAAAATATTGGTAGATCTATTGGGGTGACGCCCCCCACTCTTCCAGTCGCCTTGGTTGAAAAGGTGGGAATATTTTTGTAACATCCGTATTACGAGATTACTAAATAAAAGAAAATTATTGTTTCGTGTGAGTCGCTCGTTTAAATGGGTGCGTGTTTATATTTGATAAGGATTAGGATTGGTGAAGGAAGTGGGTGGCGGGGTCCATAGCTCTCTATATAAGGCCATTCCCCCCATCCCTTCACCATTTCTTCCCACAACACACACACACACTCTCTAGAACACACACATACTCTCTCTCAAGACCCGAATCCGATTCCGGGCTAAAGTAAGGAAGATCTTGGTGATCAAGTGTCTTCAAACAACAAGAATCACGTTCAGATCCTTGAGTTGTCCATATCCAAACCAAACCCGAAACCAAAGGTGAGTTTTAGCTAACAAGGTTAAGTTTTGTGGTTGAGTTCGACATGCAAATCGATATCTTAGTAGATCGGGTTGTAGGATGTAAAAAAACATAAACTTGGTGAGTCCTAGCCTCACGAGTATGAAATAGGACAAAAAGGTGATGTTCGGACCTCATAAAACACGGGTATACAAAGTTGGGACGACCCAAAACCCATAAAAAGGGTAAAACCGGGTCCTAAGGAGGAAATAAGAAGGAAAATGGCTTTAAAATGGTAAAAGCGAAGAAAAAAGTTGTTTCGCATCGCACAGCCATGCGAAGCGAAAAAGGTTGTTTCGCATCGCATGACCATGCGAAGCGAAAAAGTTCCATGCTAAGCGAAAAAGCATTCGAAGAGAAATTCCCATGCGAAATTTCATGAAACTAATTTTCTGATGCGTTTTTTGTTAAAGGACTGTTAATGAAAACAAAAATTTTCCAAGCTGACCTGGCAGCTCAATCCCAGCTAGGGGCTCTGCCCCTTGGACCCTGCTAGGGGCTGCCGCCCCTAGACCCCGCTACCAGGGGCGCTGCCCCCGGACCCCTGTTAGTTGAGGGTTCGTAAACTTAAATGTAGGAAGTAGTGGTAATAGATAATGACACGTGTAATGTATTGTACAGTTAGCCGTACACAACTAAAGAAGGGCGTTACCATTAACGGCGAGAGAAACCGACTCCAGGTGAGTTTCTAGCCCCATTTCTGTGTTATGTTTTGGGGCTGTGTGCATACTCAATGTGATTAGTTAATACACTTACCATAAGTGGTAAGTGTATGCCGTATGAATGTTTATAAATATACCTAATTAATGTAGAAAGAGTTAAGCGTATGTGTGAAGAGGTATATGAGAACAGATATAGATAATGAAAGAAAGGTATGTACGATATGTGTAGTGTATGAATAGTATGTATGATATGCAGAGCTAAAGAATAAAGGGTTGCCTACCCTAATAATATAGGCGAAGAATAAAGGGTTGCCTACCCTAATAATATAGGCGAAGAATTAAGGGTTGCCTACCCTAATAATATAGGCAAAGAATGAAGGGTTGCATACCCTAATAATATATGCGAAGGTTATAGAGCGAAAGGCTCTTTAAAAACGTAGGAAGGTTATGTATGTATAAAATAATGAAGGTAAGTAAAAGTAGGAATGTATGGAAGTAAGAATGTAAAGAATGAGAATGAAATGTATGTACCTGCTTAACTAGAACTCACTCAGCGTAGCTGACTTTTAGTATGCACGCAGGCAAATAGGTTGAGGCAGTTGGCTTGAGGAGGGACACATGGCATGAGCTAAAGAGACGGGTATCTATGAAGAAGCGTCATGACTGTTTTATGTTATGTCATAGAATGGATAATTTGTATGTTAAGACAAGATTCGATGTTTTGTAATGTAATGCATGAAGTTGTTAATTATTCCGCGAAAGTTTTAATTAACTCTGATTTTAGAACTGTGTTTATGAGTAAATCCAACGCCAAGGTAGGGTTTCCGGGATCGGGGCCTTACAATTTTGATTTTGGTATGCATCAGGTTTATCATATTGATAGTCAAACATGTGTTGTACTCTTTGCTCGTTTACAAATAACACATTTTGTTTAAGAAATATATTGCTATGTTTAGAAAATATTGGAAAATAAATTCCCATTGAAAAGAATGGTGAATGATGGAAAATTATCATTAATAAGAATGATGAATAAATGGATGTAAAGTCGAGAACTATTACATCCCGGTTTTTAATTGAGAAACTCACTAACATTCGTGTTGACAAAATTATTTTAACATACTTTTCAGGTAAATGAAGAAAATGGATGCTTTGTGAAGGATTCGGGAAAATGGAGTCGTGCGTTTGAAAGAATGATAGTTGGACTGGTAATTTAAAATAGAACCGTGCATGTTTGACACGTGTAAAACTCGGATATTTAATAAAGTCCAACTTATGATTCATTATATTTAAATATGATTGGTTGAACAACATCTGTCACTGCCCAAATTAACATAGTTAAGTCTTCCGCTGCTAAGTTAACGATTTTGGGGTGTGACAAGTTACACGGGTTTGACGGGTTACGGTCCGAGTCGGTTCTGTACCCGCTATACATGTTTGAGAATAGACCCGGTGATGTAAGGGTGGTGACGGCCGGTGTGTTTGAGAATAGGAAATGAGAGGGATAAAAGGATGTAGATCGTGACTATGTTGTTTATAAGAGTATGATGGTTGTTCTAGTTTCTAAGTTCCTATTTATAAACCACTACTATGTTTCTTATTTCTAAGTTCCTATTTATAAACCACTACGATTTCATACAAAATCCGAGTATATTTGGCATCCCCTTATAGAAAGGTGTCGTTAATGTATTCTTATTAACGATTTCATTTATCTAAATTGTTGCTTTTATTTATTGTTTTGTATACAAGTTATGAAAATTTCATATTATATATCTATTGTTCAAAAACTATGAAATTGCTCACCAACCTTTGTGTTGACAAATTCTATTTATGCAATGTTACAGGTTTGACTTTAGGTTGACTCGAGGACTTGAAGAAAAAAAACGTTATCAAGACTATTAGGATATTAGCAAAACGATCAATATATTATTTATTATGATTTGAATTCGGTTATTGTATGAACAAGTTATGTGACTCTTTGTGTTTTTATGAATTTAAATGAGTTGATTAAATATTGTCACTTAATAGTGTCGTGTGCGATGAACAATCGGTTGCGCCCCGACGTTTCTGTCTTGGTCGGGGTGTGACAGATTGGTATCAGAGACCATCGACTATAAGATAGATGGTTAGACGTAACGACCTAGTATAGTTTAGGCTTTAGGCTCCTTATACGTGATGCTTATACGTGTTTACCATACTTGATTGTTTATTGCACTTATTTATTTATAAACTTGATTAAAATTCATTTTTAAATCATAAATGTACACATAAACACACTTTCATAGTATTCTAAGGTATCCTTACCTTAAAACGCAAAACATTAGTTTTTTGTTATATTATGTTTTATGGATCACAAGCTTAACTTGGATTCCGTTGTTTAAAATCTCCTTAAAGATCGGCTCTATAATATTCGTTGCGATGACCGTAGGGACTGAACACTTGGAAACGGCCTTTTGACAAAAAGATTCCAAGAATCGAAGGTGATATACTTACCTAGGAAGGTCGAGTTTAAGTGTTCTTTTCTAGGCCAAACGACTTACGTTATATGAGACGACAACTTTAAGTAGTTGAATGCAAGCGTTCCGGTTGCCTCCATATTTTGGTGTTGAAAACATGAAAGCCACGGTGATACGTGGACTAGTGTTTTTGACATCTCGTTGTATCTCCGTTTTATTATATGTTATTATCGCAATTTGAGTTAACGACATAAAAGACGCGGTGATACGTGCATATGTTCGACTCCATATATATATATTACATTTATATACAAATTTTATTGTCGGGATATCAAATCATGGTGGTTCATGTACAACTTTCCCGACTATATGTAAATTTCTATACTTCAAAACCTCCCAATTTTTAAACTCCAAAACTTTGAAACATATACTCATACACATTTTATCATTTGGTTTATGTACAAACTTAAAAAAAATAAATAAATAAATAAATAAAAATTTCTTACTAACATCTCATCCTCACTAACTCTAGGAATTCACAATCAAAACTTGAAATTTTATTTTATCTTTATACACCCTCATATTTATTTCCAATTACTTCAAACTCATTCTATTTTCTTTATAAAATTTTTTTTAGAATGCCTCCACTACGATGTCAATCACGCAAGAACTCCAACCGGCGTATGGCATCTTTTGTCGTCAAGCAAATGGCCGCTGTGATTCCCGAACTACTAACCCAACTTCAAGATACCCAATCTCCTCCCGTTGCACCTTCCGTTGTTGCACCCGTTGAACCCAAACCCGCATCCTATTCTTATAAAGAATTTACCGATGCTAACCCAACCAAATTCGTCGGCACGAACTGTGCAACTACCTTGTTGCAATGGTTTGAGAAAATGGAGAGTGTGTTCCGACACAGTGAATGCCCCGAAGCGAAGAAAACTAATTTCGCTTCAAGCATGTTTGAGGAAACTGCTCTTACATGGTGGGGTAGTGTTATGCATCTCCAAGGGGCGGAAATTGCCATGGCGCTTCCATGGACCGAACTTAAGGAACTCATGATGAAGAAGTTTTGTCCCAAACACGAGCTCCAAAAGCTTGAAGCCGAATTTTGGGAATTGAAACAAGAAAGTGGTGGTAATGCCGCTTACTCGCTCCGTTTTCATGAATTGAGCACCCTTGTACCTCATTTGGTTACCCCGCTCTAACGTAAAATCGACAAATACATCGGGGGTTTACCCATGCTAATTCGGGACTCAGTCATGAGTCGCAAACCCGAGAACCTTGAGGATGCAATTACTCTAGCCGGTGCGCTATCGGAGAACCATGTTAAGGCGGGTGCCTTAACCATCAAGAAGAAAAGTGATAAAAGCAAAACCGAACCCGCACCTCAAGCCAAAGTTGACCCACCACCTCAAGCCATCAACTACTCAAACTCTTCCCGCCACAACAACAAAAAGAAACCCAAACAAAACCACCGAAACTATGTCGTTACCCAACCGCAACCACAACAACAACCCCAAGCTCCCCCACAAAATCGAAAACCCTATACCGGTACTTTTCCACTATGCAACAATTGTCAACTTCATCACCCATCTCACTTACCTTGTCGCCATTGCACCATTTGTAACCGTTTTGGCCATCTAAATAACACATGTCGTTCCGCACAACGTACTCAACCCAACCAACCAAGAACCACTCCACAAAGCACCCAAAACCTCTTTGCACCTTACCCACAAAACCCTCATCAACAACCCCGAGCTTGCTTTAACTGTGGTGACCCAAATCATTTCCGCAACAATTGCCCACGACTCACTTTTGCAAACCAAGCCCAAACCGTAACCATACCCTACTATCAAACCCAAGCCTACCAAGTCCAAACCTACCAACCTCAACTTCCCCAACTCAACGCACCACTCATCCAACCCATGCAAGCCATCCAAGCACCTCCTCCTCCACCACCTCATGCACCTCAAGGAAATCCCGGTAACCAAGGACGAGCTTTTATGATGAATGCTAATCAAGCTCAAGTAGCAAACGATGTTGTGAACGGTATGTTTCTAGTGAACGAGCATTTGGCTTCTATATTATTTTCGACCCTTTTATGTCGATGTCGCTAATGGAAATTCCATCACCATAAACTCGGTCCTTCGTAATTGTTCCCTCTCTCTTTGTAAGCGTAAATTCTCCATCGATATCATTCCGATGCAAATGGGAAGTTTCGATGTCATAGTAGATATGGATTGGTTATCTTTGCACCGTGCCGAAGTCGTTTGTTATGATAAATTAATTCAGATTCCGCTTGTCAACAGTAAAACTCGCAAGGTCTACGGCAAAATGTTTCCTACAAGGCTCAATCTCATGTCGTGTTCTCAATCGCAAAAATACTTATGCCAAAAGTATGTTCCGTTCTTAGCCCAAGCGGTGGTAAAAGACCACAAGGAAAGAAAAATCCAAGATATCTCCATTGTTTGTGATTTTCTCGACGTCTTTCCAGATGATGTAACCGGTCTTCCACCCATTCGTCCGGTTAAATTTCGAATCGATCTTGTGCCCGGCGCAATGCCCATGGTCAAGGCTCCTTATCGTTTAGCCCCGTCAGAAATGCAAGAATTATCCAACCAACTCGAAGAACTTTCCGATAAAGGTTTCATTCGTCCAAGCACTTCTCCTTGGGGCGCTCCCGCCCTCTTCGTGAAAAAGAAATATGGCTCGTTTCGCATGTGCATCGATTATCGTGAACTCAATAAACTTACTATCAAAAATCGTTATCCTTTTCCACGAATCGACGACCTCTTCGATAAACTCCAAGAAGCAACGTGTTTCTCCAAAATCGATCTTCGATCGGGATATCATCAGTTGCGTGTTCGCGAAGAAGACATTCCAAAAACCGCATTCCGTACTCGATATGGACATTTCGAATTTTTGGTCATGCCCTTCGGGTTAACCAATGCACCCGCGGTATTTATGGATCTCATGAACCACGTTTGCAAACCGTTTCTAGATAAATTCGTTATTCTCTTTATTGATGACCTTCTCATCTTCTCTAAATCCAAAGCCGAGTATGAGCATTACTTGCGTTCCATTCTTGAATTCTTAAGGAAAGAACAACTTTATGCCAAATTCTCCAAATGCGAATTTTGGTTGGAAGAAGTTCAATTTTTGGGACATATCGTAAACGACAAAGGTATTCATGTTGATCCCGCTAAAATTGAGGCCGTTAAGGATTGGAAGACTCCATCAACTACCACGGAAATTCGATCCTTCCTCGGTTTGGCCGGATATTATCGGCGTTTCATTTCGAATTTTTCCAAGATTTCTTTACCCCTCACCTCCCTAACTCATAAAGGAAAACCATTCGATTGGGGATCCAAACAAGAAGAAGCCTTTCACACTTTTAAGGACATGCTTTGCAATGCTCCCGTTCTAACTCTTTCCGACGAAACGACGATTTTGTTGTATTTTGCGATGCTTCTCATCAAGGTCTCGGTTGTGTTCTCATGCAACGAGGTCAAGTCATCGCTTATGCATCAAGGCAACTAAAGGTCAACGAGAAGAACTACACGACTCATGATCTCGAACTGGGTGCTGTTGTTTTCGCTCTCAACATCTGGAGACATTACCTTTACGGTACGAAATGTGTTGTGTTTACCGATCACAAAAGCGTTCAACAAATTTTTGACCAAAAAGAACTCAACATGAGACAATGACGTTGGGCTGAATTACTTAGTGACTACGATTGCGAAATTCGCTACCATCCCGGTAAAGCAAATGTTGTCGCCGATGCCCTTAGTCGAAAGGTTAATGTCAAATCCGTTTTGCTCCTTAGCGTCATTATTCAAACCGATCTTCAAATTCGTATCTTTCAAGCTCAACGTACCTCCGTTGAGGAAGGCAACATGTACGATGAAATGTCATGTGAAGCCGAACTTCAACTTGAAACCAAACCTGATGGTCTTTTGTACTTTCTCAATCATTTGTGGGTTCCCGATCGCGATGACCTTCGTACTTGTATACTCGACGAAGCTCACAAGTCGCGGTATTCTGTTCATCCCGGTGCGGATAAGATGTACTTCGATCTTCGTGCTACCTTTTGGTGGCCGGGTATGAAAAAGGACGTAGCCTTGTATGTATCTAAATGTCTTACTTGCTCAAAAGTCAAAGCCGAACATCAAAGACCTTTTGGTCTACTCGAGCAACCACCGATTCCCGTTTGGAAATGGGAAGACTTGCTATGGACTTTATCACTAAACTACCCAACACCCAAAAAGGAAACGATAGCATTTGGGTGATTATCGATCGTTTAGCCAAATCTGCTCATTTCATTCCGATCCGCGAGAAGCATTCTGTCGAGCAGCTTGCTCAAATATATGTTTGGGAAATTGTGTGTTGACACGGTTTACCATTGACTAACATTTCCGATCGCGATGCTCGTTTTACTTCTCATTTTTGGCGATCTCTTCAAGAAACCTTGGGAACACGTCTCGATCTTAGCACCGCTTATCATCCTCAAACGGATGGACAATTCGAACGTACGATTCAAACACTCGAGGATATGCTACGAGCGTGTGTTCTTGATTTCGGTGGGAATTGGGATTCCCACATCCCTTTTATTGAGTTTTCTTACAATAATAGTTTCCAATCTAGCATTGGCATGGCTTCCTTCGAAGCCCTCTACGGTCGTAAATGCCATTCCCCGATTTGTTGGAACGAGATCAGTGAAGCTCAAATCACTGGTCCCGAACTGGTTCAAGAAACCACTGACCGTATCGATCAAATCCGTAAAAATCTTATGGCCGCTTGAAGTCGTCAAAAGAGTTACACCGACAAACGACGGAAACCTATCGAGTTTAATGTTGACGACCTTGTCCTTCTCAAAGTATCTCCTTGGAAGGGGGTAGTTCGTTTTGGAAAGAAGGGAAAACTAGCTCCTTGATTTGTTGGTCCTTTTAAAATTCTTGAACGGGTTGGAAAGGTGGCTTAGACTCGAATTACCGGAAGAGCTTACCGGTGTTCATCCAACTTTTCATGTTTCGAATCTCAGAAAGTGCTTAGCCGAAGGTAATCTCCATATACCTCTCGACGAAGTACATGTCGATGAAACGATGATCATGGTTGAAAGACCTGTCGAAATCGTGGACCGAAACGAAAAGAAAACCAAACGTAGTCGCATCCGGTTAGTTAACGTTCGATGGGAATCATGGCATGGCGCAGAGTTTACATGGGAACGAGAAGACGCAATGAAAGAGAAGTATCCACATCTATTTGCCTCATCATCATCATCATCATCATCATAATTTCGGGACGAAATTTCCTAAAGTAGGGGATACTGTGACATCCCTTGATTTCGGGTCAAATTGTTTTTATTTTGTATTTGTTTTTATGTTGTAAACCGACCCGATGTATATCCCGAACATTTCAAATATATAAAATATTGGATTGTATGTTACTAAAACATTCCCGCTTGTCTAATTTGAAAAACCCCTTTTACGGATTCGAAAACGGACTTAAAACGCTCAAAATACATCAAAAACGAACTTTCGGACACGAATCGACTCGCAGCGAACCAGCAATAGACCAGAGCAGACCAGCAACTTCATCTCCTTTTTTTTGTTGTTTTGTGACTTGTCTTGACCCCCCTTTTTGCATGCAAACCTTGATATTTAACCCCATGCTTGACCCTTTCAACCCACCCTATATATACACCCCTATCCCCTTCATTAATCCCTGCTCATTCATCTCTTTCTCTCCTAATCCTCAAGCATTCAAAGATGTTCTTAATATTTTTTGGCAGTTTGACTTTCCAAAGTCAAACTGACCATAGTCTTACATTATAATCAACTTGTTAACACATATTAATACTTGAAGATTGTTATACAACATATATATATATATATATATATATATATATATATATATATATATATATATATATATAATAGCACCCTTTGTACCTTCGGCGGGCATTTCTCCGGTCTCGGTCTGTTAAGTGTCCCCATAAGACAAAGCTACATGGAGGACTCGTAGTAGTCCTTGATTATATATTTTCCGCATCTAACCATCTAACTTGTTATACTTGTTTAACTTCTACTCATCTTAGTTCTATTTTACATTTTTAGTTCCATGGTTATGGGTTTGTAGAGACTAGCCTCGGTTATTCCGTAAATAGCTCCAAACCGGAAGCCGAACTCTTGTTTACTAGTTTGTTTAAATAGTTGTATAAACATGTTTTATGTAAGATTTGAGTTTCTAAAATCATTTTAATTAGTTCCATGGTTATGGGTTGGTAGAATCTAACCTCGGTCTTATCCCGAAACAAGATCCGAACCGGAAACCGAACTTTCGTTTAAAGACTTTGTTGTTGACTTTTTGTATGTAAAACTTTGGTACTATTATTTATAAATTATTTTACAAGTTCTATGATGTTTGGACATGTGGTAACCATTCTTGGCCTTATTCCAAGATAAAAACCGAACCAAACCGAACTAAACCAAGTTTACTCGCTTAAGACACACAAGTGTGTTTTTAACCATTAAAGTTTATATATTTTTTTAAAAATACTTTATAACTGATTTTAATTATTTTCACAAAGTACTCGGAATGTTGAATCCAACTTGATCTTATAACAAAGTTTGGACCAATTAATCCGAACACTCGCTTAACGGACGTTGTTAGTTCTAAAACAATAGAACTACATACTTGGTTAAGTCTCTTTAAGATTTATTGAGTTATCTCATACATTTATTATTTTGGAAAGTTGACTTTGGGTTTGGTCAAGTCACCAAGACTCGAACCGACCACCCGAACACTCGTTAAAACCCGTTTTAGTATCTATATTATAAAGGGACTTGCTTTCTTGCATTTTTACCCACCTTATTACTTAACATAGGTTGAGTAAAATTAAGGGCTAGATACTTTAACCCGGTTTCGAGCAAACTTATATTTTTAAGGGACTATTATTATAATTTCTTAAATATTTACATTTTAAACCTTAAACTTTAAATTGTTTACATTGCTTATCATTTATTTTCATTTAAAGACTTCCAAGACAACTTTTCTAATACAAGACTTCTTCTCCTATAGGCTTCGTTCGTTAAACTCATCGTTCCGGTTAATCTCCAAATCATCAAATCTTTCAAGCTTATTACTTGAACGTGAGTACTTTCATCCCCCGTTTTCACTCTTTTATATATTGGGGGTGACATTGCAAACTTATTCAAATCCAAATGATTTATACTTGAGTTTTAAACCACAAACTTTATTGTATACTTTACTTAAATAAATGCTCGATTTGGTGTTATATGCTTATATGCTTAAGTGCTAATGTGTTTACCGCTTTTGGATGGTTGATTCACAAAATCCGAGTAAATCTGGCATCCCCTTATAGAAAGGTGTCGTTAATGTATTCTTATTAACGATTTCATACAAAATCCGAGTATATTTGGCATCCCCTTATAGAAAGGTATCGTTAATGTATTCTTATTAACGATTTCACTTATCTAAATTGTTGCTATTATTTATTGTTTTATATACAAGTTGTGGAAATTTCATATTATATATCTATTGTTTAAAAACTATGAAATTGCTCACCAACCTTTGTGTTGACAAATTCTATTTATGCAATGTTACAGGTTTGACTTTAGGTTGACTCGAGGACTTGAAGGAAAAAAACGTTATCAAGACTATTAGGATATTAGCAAAACGATCAATATATTATTTATTATGATTTGAATTCGGTTATTGTATGAACAAGTTATGTGACTCTTTGTGTTTTTATGAATTTAAATGAGTTAATTAAATATTGTCACTTAATAGTGTCGTGTGCGATGAACAATCGGTTGCCCCCCGACGTTTTCGTCTTGGTCGGGGTGTGACATCCAAATACTCTTTTTGGGGTTTAGAAACTTAACTTTTATTTAGTCATGGTGTTGTAACGAACTTTTGTGATACCAACTGAATTCGTGTCCCGCCGCATTTGGCGGCAGGCTTGCTACCTAGTTAGAGTTAAATCTTGTGGGTAATATGCTTGTAGATGTTTAATAAAACTATTATGAGACTATTAAAAATTTTAGGTCTAAATTTACTCTTATATTTTGTCATAATATGCATTCGTTTGAGCATGTTTGTTTGTTAAGCATAAAGTTTCGTTACGCTTTATTTATGTCGTTATATATATGACTAGGATAGAGCCTGTGTGATACACAGGTGGTTAAAAAAAACTGAGTCATGGGTTATAACATAACTAAAAGGGTTCGTGTCCCATATTGTATTTAGAAGAAGACATGATAAAATAGGAAGCTGCTCACATAATATATCTATGTGACATCCTATGTTGAAGCCCTAGAATGATGTCATGTAAAAAAATCATCTTGCTTTAATATTAGATTATACACTTTTGACCCATAAACCCATAATACATTTGTCTAAAAAATTCAGCAAATTGATCAAACTGTTGAAATCAGTTATTATTTCTTAGGTAATAACTAACTTGAGGTAATTAGAAATTGTTAATAATATAATTTTAAGAAATTCATAATTGGTTTAATTGAGGTAATTAATAAATACTAAATATTAATAAATGCATTAATTGTCATTTGATTTATCATAAACATGTATTAAATTGAATGAGTGATAATTAAAAAATTAGTTAATTAGGTGGAATATGTATAAATGGAAATTGATTAGTTGGCATCCTATGTGGATGACATATTTGAAAGCCAGTAGAAAACATTTATTGCTTTAATATATTAGTTAGATTATGATCGTTTGAGAACCATTTGGGAATTGAGAACCCTTAAAAACCATTATTAACCACTATTTTTTCTTTAAACTTGGGGGATTCAAAATTCCATTTAAAGGGGTAGAAAAGAAATTTTAACATCATAATACAATTAGGGAACGCTTGATTGGGAGTGATGCAGGAGCATCCGGCCCATTTACCAGGTCCGGCCCAATGTTTATTTTTATTTATAAATAGGGTGTTAGGTCTTTTGTTAGTCAGTTGATTGTTTTTAATAAGGAATTTGTAAGCTTTAATTTTGTCTACCGACAATTTCGGTTTGGGTTATTTTGATAATGATCAATTGTTCTTGAGCCATTGATTTCACGACTTTACTCAAATGGCTCAAGAACAATTGATCATTATCAAAATAACCCAAACCGAAATGGCCAATAGACAAACTTAAAGCTTACAAGTTCTTTATTAAGAACAATCAACTAACTAAACAAAAGACATAACACCCTATTTATAAATAAAAATAAACATTGGGCCGGACCTGGTTAATGGGTTAGATGCTCCTGCGTCAGGTTGAACATTCAGAATGATCAGGTAACATACCATCTGCTAGGGTTTTATTTTCTCAATTTTGATAAGGTAATGATCAACACAAATCTAATCCAGTGAATGATTAATTACTTCAAATCCGATTCAAGTATGATCATAATTTCCATCAGAGTAGTTAGGTTTTGTTTATTCTAATTGTTTAAATAGAAAATGGATATCACGATTACTAGATCTACAATGTATTCCATGTGTGTGAATTCGAATCTACTGTAAACAATTCTTACCCGAAGAAGAATAAAATGTTTGCTTTAGAATGTTCAATTTGTTTTCAGGTAAATGGTATTCAAGTTTTCATTGCAAAGAAACTAATTAATCATTAATATTTCTTATTAGTGATGACACTTGTATAAATATACTGATTTTGGGATTGAATTGAACAAATTTTAACCTTTCTTCATTGTATTTAGTACATGCACACCATATGCTCGACCAAATGCCTATATGAGTTTCAAGCACAACTTGATTTCGGACGGTCTTTTATTTTTCAATTTTTCATAGTCGAGGACTGAGGACCAACTCGAACCCAAGAGTGCATATACATGGGACCCGAAGACCAACCCTATGCAACATATCGGTCCTCGGTTCCAGTTAAGTTTCCTTCCGGTTTTCAGGTAATTTCAGGTCAACCCTGTTTTGCTCACCCATAAATGGGATATTTGACAACGAGAATTAGATTCTTAAAAGTGATTTTAGGTTGGTTTAAAGAGGTTACAAATCAAGTTTGTCGTTTGTTTTATGCTGACTTTTAGTGAGCGTCCAGAATTTTAGCCATCTTTGAAAGTTATGATGCATATATGTATGAAAAAACATTGATTATACATATATGTATAATAACATTTTATAGATATTTTTATATTTTATGCAATACACGCACTAATCTTAGGCACATGTTTAACTCAATACAACTCAGAAATATAAGCATAGGGATGACAATACACTGTTTATTCATATTAGTATCATTACTACTTACAATATATATGTACAAGGTATTTACACGTATTATACATATATGTATAACAATATATATAATAATCATATATATGTTGACTTCATATGTACCATTACTATTCAAAACATGTATGTATAAGGTATTTACAAAGATTATATATATATATATATATAATTATATTGTATATATATGTATAATCACTTTGTTAATTGTGTAACACTAATGCTGGTGTTACAGATTGTTTTTTGGCTACATTGTAACTCGAGAGAAAGCGGATGGTGTACGTACTTAACTTGTTACTCACCAAGACCCAGGGAAAGAAACCTGGGAAAAACAAACAATGACATAAACAAAACACATTTGGAAAAGAGTCAGAGAAAGTTGAATATTGAAGAATAAGTGATGACATAAACAAATGGGGAAGAAAAATGAATATTGAAGAATAAGTGAATGACTTCATTTCAAATACGATACCCATTTAAATGAAGGACTCATTATGCCCCTTCATTAGTAAAATCACCAATATCCATGCAAGTCTCTTCATTAAGGTCTTTTTAACCACCGGGGATATCAACACTTCCATCATCATATGTGAAATTTGTCTATTTCTTTTCCTTTGCCTTTGATGGATTGTTGGTAAAGCTCCACCAAATGTTTGGACGTACGACATGCACGAGCCCAATGATTATTACTTCCACACCGATGACATGCATTTGGTGTATTTTCACTTTTCTTTTTACCCTTTTCATCACTAGATTTCTTTTCATTATCATGCCACTTTTGGTGGGTTTTTGGGTTTCTAAACTGAACACCATGATGATTCCTCCGGTTATATCCACGTCCACGACCATGACCACGACCACGATGGTAATCACGACCACGACCGTGTCCACGACTTCCACTTTGGCCATTATATGTTGCCATATTCGCTTCTAGGAATGGGGCTTACCAGCCGGATGGGTCTCGTGATTTTTCATGAGGAGCTCACTGTTTTGCTCGGCCACAAGCAAAGAAGATATGAGCTCAGAATACTTGGTGAAACCCCTTTCACGATATTGTTGTTGCAGCAACATATTTGAAGCGTGAAAGGTGGACAATGTTTTTTCCAACATCTTCTTATCAGTAATATTTTCACCACACATAATTAGTTGTGACGTTATTCTAAACATTGCCAATTTATACTCCCTTATAGACTTAAAGTCTTGCAATCTTAAATGAATCCACTCATAACAAGCACTCGGGAATATTACTGTTTTCTGGTTGTCATACCTTTCTTTCAATTTTGTCCAGAGAACAAGTGGATCCTTAATAGATAGGTATTCAGTTTCAAAGCCTCATGGATATGATGACGTAAGAAAATCATGGCTTTTGCCTTATCTAGGGTAGTTAATTTATTCCCATCTTTAATAGTATCACCAAGATTATTAGCATCCATTACCCACGACAAATAGTTTTTCCCAGTAATGTCAAGAGCTAAAAACTCAAGTTTTGCAAGATTCGTCATAATGAACTATATTATCACAATACATAAAAATTAATGGATGTAACTCAAATATAAAAGATAATAAACATTCTACCACAAGTAAAGAAAATTTTACGATAAGTGTTTAAATATGTAAGATTCTATCAGTTATGTTTCATGTGTAAAAGATTATCTTAACTTTAAATAGGTTGTATGTTTAAACTTGTTGTGCTAGAAATATGTAAATTGTTCATTGGCATTTTAAATAATTCAAAAAAAAAATGAATCTCATTCGTATTTAGGAAACAACAATAGAAAAATTAATACCGGTAAAAGATATGCATGTTTGAATTAAAATCAACTATTTCAAATCACAATTTAGACAATCGAGAAAAATCCTAGTATTATTATTGTGACATTCTAGAAGGTAAGTTGAATTCCATTAAACAAATATATTAACTATTATCACAAACGAAAATATTTATTTTATATGTTACGATATAACTGTTACGGCGTATTAATTTCACCATGATTATGCTTACGATGATTCAACTCCAAAAGCAATTCGTGCTGATAACGTGTTTTGTAACAAGCCTACTAGCAAGAAGTTGAGAAGAGAATTAGAGTTTATTATTAATTGATGTCTAATACTATGAAATACCAATAGATATTTATAAGGGGAGGAAAATTACGGAACAAGATAAACTATATTTAGTAGTTGATAATCATAATAAAAACACAATAATATCTATATTCATAATAAATATTTTATTTTCCATGTAGTATTGCATGTGTTTTACTTCTTATAAATTATACCGACACACCCACCTACAACAAATTATACTTATATGTGTATTAGCAAATTATACACTTGTGTAAATGTATTATTTGTATTAACACATTTTTTAGTAGGACTACGGATTTGTCATTTCAATGGAAATTATACAAATATGTATATTCTATTAATTATAAATATATGTATGTTTAATTCATATGTACCATTACTATTCAAAACATGTATGTATAAGGTATTTACATAGATTATACATATATATATACAATAATATTGTACATATACGCATAATCACTTTGTTAATTGTGCAATACTAATGCTGGTATTACAGATTGTTTGTTTGCTGCATTGTAACTCAAGAGAAAGCGGATGGAGTACGTACTTACCTTGTTACTCACCAAGACCCAGGGAAAGAAACCTGGGAAACAACAAACAATGACATAAACAAAACATATTTGAAAAAGAGACAGAAAGATGAATATTGAAGATTAAGTGATGACATAAACAAATGGGAAAGAAAAATAAATATTGAAGAATAAGTGAATGACTTCATTTGAAATATGTTTTTTAATTTATATTGTTTTGTTAAATAATGTTTCGAGAGATTACCATTGGTTTTGAAATTGTTATGTTCAACTTATGCATCGCTATTTTTTTATTAGTATTTGTTTTGAATAGAGCAATTAGTTTATGATTTGTATGTTACGATACATATATACAGATTATACATATACGTATATTATACAATTATACATATATGTATGTTCAACTTATTTTTTTCATGGTATTCTTGTTATTTCCTTACACCAACTTATATTATTATTTACAAGTTTATAATTATATAATTAGTCAATATTTTATTTTCAGTGTGGTAGTACATGTGTTTTACTTATTAATTATACCAACGCGCCCACCTACAATAAATTTCACTAATACACATTTCACTTATATGTGTATTAGCAAATTATACATTTGTGTAAATATATTATTTGTGTTAACATATTTTTTAGCAGGACTATGGATTTGTCATTTTAATGGAAAGTATACAGATATGTATATTATATTAATTATACATATATGTATGTTTAATAAATTATATATATATGCACATTATGTCACGCTTAACCTATAACACCTTAGAGCAAAAAATATCAAACAAACACATATCAAGAAAAAAAACCAGCAAATACTATACCATATACTAAAACATATAAGCAACAAATAACATTAGCATGCTTTATAACTAAAGAATAAAAAAAATCTGAAATCGACTTTTATAGCATACTCGAAGAAATGACAACACTATGACGCATAAACTTCAACATATTTCCCTCCTCTTCTTTAACTCTTTACTATCTTTCTCAAGCTTTCATTTTGTTATGCAACCTTACATAAATCAGATAGCCTTGCAACATGTTTTTGTAGATAGAAATAATAGTATGTTTTATTGTTAAAATACCCAAGCTATAATTACCAAACACCTCATCATTATACACATATGTGCAACCATTTTTTTAACATGATGTGCTAAAAGTAGTCTAATAAAAACACGCTAATCTAGACACTAAGTAATAGTTCTAGACTCTTAACTTAACTAAAACTACTAACCGGCAAGTAAATCGGTCGACTCTAGTACAACTAAGTAAGTCCGGATATCGAACCCACGAGACTCTTTTAATTACGTAAACTAGCTAAATTAGACTCAACTACATACACGACTATTTATTTATATTATAGGGGGGTTTTACTAAAAACTAATATTAAACTATTATTAAATTAATCACTAAGCTTAAAAACAACTTAAACCTAGACTTAATTCAAATGATGACAAGCAACCACCTAGGCTAGAATCCCTAATTCATCAATTATCAAATAGTAGGAAAATGCTTAAGTTATGGAACCGGTATCATAAAATAGTCACTTAAAGAAAACCCGAATATGACCCCTGACCCTTCTCAAGAAGACACCTATGGATCTCTATTAAGTTCTTAAAAACACCAGTTTAATTAGACTCGTTTACAGTCGTTAATTTATTTTATGATAAGTACCTCTATAAGAAATCCTACCTTATAGTGAAGAAATCAAAGGTAGTTTAAAGTATTCACTCGATTAGATAAACAAGGCTGAAAAATCAAACCTAGACGGACTCCTTACAAAGAACTAAATCTAGCAATCTTAAACAACCAAGACTTATCATATAATCTATCACCTCTCAGCTATTTAGATTAGCGGCACACTTAGGTCTATATGATTTATTAATATTGTTCCTATGGCTTTATTGCAAATCAACCATAAACTAATCAAAAACACACAGTAGGTGACCTAACAGAATCCTATCATATGACAGAAAATCACCAAGGAAACCGTGGAACAATAAAACCGGTCAAACAATCCTAAGTACACATATGCACGAATAAATAACAAGAAACCTCTTACTTAATCATAAACCATAACAAAAGCAAAGTCCAAACTAAAATCCAACGTCAACAAAAGTTTATCATAAACCTAGTTGGTTTAGGGGTTTAGCCACCAACCATAGTCAAGAGCGATATAAATAAATAAGGTTCAAAAATTTAATTCATAAAGAAAACAATAAAATTAAACCGAGTAATAATGATGTTTGGCTGAGTAGGTGTTGAACCCAAACGCTCTCTACTCGAACCAATGGCTTTCTCTCCTCTCTTTTTTCTCTTTCTTTTTCTTCTTTTCATTTCTATCGTGGCCTCCTAAAACAGGGGCGCACCCCCTACTCCCAAGTCAAAACCTCCTCCTTTCATGCGTTACCTCCAATCCTTTTAACTTGAGTTGTACCCTCAAATTATGAGCCCACCTCCACCAACTAAGCCCATCTGCTAGTTTAAATAAACTCATTTAATATTAATTTCAAATGTAAATATAATAACTACACTAGTAGATTTTTCTTCTTTCCTTCTTTTCACGTGGCTTTAAAAATAATCAGTTGGTATAAAAAGTTTCAAATTATATATATATGAATACTAACTAAGTTTAATTAATCTAATATAGTTTCTTAATCACATAGTTTTATTAAATGTTAAAAGCTTTGAAACTTGATATGAGCCGATTATAAATAATATTCAAGAGAAACCTAGCTCAAAGTAATAAAAAGTGTAGGAAATATTTATATAATAATATATATTTTTTGGACCATATCATAACCATATAGCTGCCACTCATTATACATATAAGTACAACATACAAAAACTAACGGTACCAAACATTACATTATTATTTATATATATACAAACAATTCTATTACTCAAATATGTATAACATACAAAAGCTATAATTACCAAAAATTTCATTATACATATATGTATCAACAGTTCTAATTACAAAACTTCTACTCATTATGCATATAAGTTATTAAAAATATATATCCTTCTGTATAATACATATATTAAGTCATCAAAAAAACTTACACTTAAATTAGATTATTACACATATGTGAAAATTATATTTTGTATGTACAAGGTATTTATATAGATTATACATATTAGTATATTACATGTAGTGGTTATACTATAGTATCTTTATTCATAATACTCTCTCTTGATTATCAGCTTCATACGTTTTATGTGCCTCATTAAAAACCTTGTCAGGAAAACCCAATGGGACAAAACCTTAGCTAAGGGAAAAAGAGTGCAACGCGTATTTTCTCCCCCTGATGAGAATCAATTAAGCTCCTTGAGTTGACGCATACCGATCCCATGAACCAGTTTCTTAAATGTTGAGGTCGGGAGTGATTTGGTAAACAAATCTACTAAATTATCACTAGAACGAACTTGTTGGACGATAACATCTCCACTCTTTTGCAAATCATCTGTGAAAAAGAACTTTGGCGAAATATGCTTGGTTCTGTCACCTTTGATATAGCCCTCCTTAAGTTGAGCAATGCATGCCGCATTATCTTCGTTTAAAACCGCCGGCCCATCTTCTTTGGAAGAAATACCACAATATCCACGAATATATTGTATTACCCTCCTTAACCAAAAACATTCTTGTTTAGCTTCATAGATTGCTATTATTTCTGCGTGATTAGATGAAGTAGTTGTGATTGTCTGCTTTATTGAACGCCATGAAATTGCAGTACCTCCATATATGAACAAATTTCCAGATTGAGATCGACTTGTATGAGGATCAGAAAAATAACCCGCATCTGCAAAACCAACCAAACTTGTTTTCTATTGGTTAGTGAAATACAAACCCATACCTTTTGTACCTTGGAGATATCGAAATATTTTTTTGACCCCATTCCAATGTCTCTTGGTCGGGCATAAACTATATCTTTCCAATAAGTTTAAAGAAAACGATATATCCGGTCGTGTATGGCTAGCAAGAAACATTAGTGCACCAATTGCACATTAGATATGGTACTTCTGGACCAAGATTTTTTCTCCATCTCCCGGAGGTCGGAATGGGTCTTTCTCAACATGCAGTGCCCTTACAACCATCGGAGTATTTAATGGATGTGATTTCTCCATATAAAATCTTTTAAGTAATTTTTCTGTGTAATTTTCTTGGTGCACAAGGATCTAATCTTTAAGATGTTCAATTTGTAACTCAAGACAAAACTTTGTCTTTCCAAGATCTTTCATTTCAAATTCTTGTTTCGAGTATTCAATCGCCTTTTGGAGCTCCCCAGGAGTTCCAATTATATTCAAGTCATCTACATATACAACAATTATGACATATTCAGATCCTGACCTCTTTATAAAAATACATGGACATATAGAATCATTTTTATAACCTTCTGTCAACAAATATTTACTAAGGCGATTATACCACATAAGTCCAGACTGTTTTAGCTCATATAAAGATCTGTTTAATTTAATTGATAGATGTTCTCGGGAACTAGATTTACATGATTTGGCAATTTGAATCCTTCTGGAAGTTTCATGTAAATATCAGTATCAAGTGAGCCATAGAGGTAGGCTGTAACAACATCCATTAGACGCACATCAATCCCTTTTTGTATTACCAGACTAATAAGATAACGAAACGTTGTCGCATCCATCACTAGAGAATGTCTCCTCATAGTCAATTCCAGGTCTTAGAGAAAATCCTTGTGCTACCAATCGTGCCTTATATCGTGTAACCTCATTTTTCTTATTACGTTTTCGCACAAAGACCCATTTATATCCTACGGGCTTTACACCTTCAGGTGTATGGACTACAGGTCCAAAAACTTCTCGTTTCGCGAGGGAATTTAATTCTGTCTCAGTTGCGTCTTTCCATTTTGGCGAATCATTTCTATTTTTATATTCATTGACAGATTTTGGTTCTTGATCCTCATTGTTTTCCATTACTTCAAGGGCTATATTGTATGAAAAATTGTCATCGACGTCGACTATATTTCGGTTCCATACCTTTCTAGACATAATTTAATTTATTGAGATCTATTCGTTTTCAGGTACAGGTACCTATGGTTCTTCTGGAACCATTATGTCTAGTGTCTCTTCAAAAGACTCCTTTTCGGGTACTGTAGTTACATCGACAAGACCATCTACGTTATTTTTCTCCCTTTTTCTTTCGAGGATTTTTGTCTTTAGAACCGATTGGTCTACCACGCTTTAGGCGTGCATTAGACTCATTACTAATATGAGGTTGTCCATCAAGGACACCAATTTTTATTGGAGCATTAGCAGCTAGTATATGTGACCTAGTCACTCTCTTCGGGTCAGTAAATGAGTCTGATAATTGATTTGCTAATTCATGTAAATGAATTATCGTTTGAACTTCTATTTCACATTCTTTAGTTCGAGGATCAAGATGAGATAATGATAATTCATTCCAAATTATATTATTTTCCAGTTGTTTTTCATCTCCCCCCTAATGTTGGGAAGGTTATTTCATCAAAATGACAATCAACAAATCGAGCCATAAATAGATCTCCCGTTGATGGCTCTAAATACTTAATGATAGATGGTGATTCATACCCAACATATATTCCTAACCTCCTTTGAGGGCCCATCTTGGTGCGTTGTGGTGGAGCGATTGGAACCTATATAGCATAACCGAAAATCCATATATGGGAAATATTTGGTTCTTGACCAAAAACAAATTTTAATGGGGATGAAGTATGATAACTCGTTGGCCTAATGCGAATTAGTATGTGCTGCATGTAAAATTGCATGCCCCCAAGAAGTAACTAGTAGTTTTGATTTCATAATCATTGGTCTCGCAACAATTTGAAGTCGCTTAATGAGCAATTCGGCAAGCCCATTTTTGTATGTATATGAGGTACAGGGTGCTCTACGCTTCTCCCAATAGACATGCAATAATCATTAAATGATTGGGATGTAAATTCACCAGCATTATCCAATCGAATTTTCTTAATTGGGTGATCTGGAAAATCTGCTCTTAGCCTTATCAACTAGGCAAGTAGTCGTGCAAATGCCATATCACGACTTGATAGTAAGCACACATATGACCATCTAGTTGATGCATCAATTAGCACCATAAAATATCTAAATGGTCCACTAGAAGGGTTTATGGGCCCACATATAACCCCGTGTATTCTTTCTAAGAAAGTAAGGGATTCAGTCCCCACCTTAATTGGTGATGGACGAGTAATCAACTTCCCTTTTGAGCATGCGACACATGTAATGTCCTAAGTCTGAAGAACCCTTTGGTTCTTTAAAGAGTGCCCACATGAATCTTCTATAATTTTTCGCATCGTTATTGAATCGGGATTGCCTAATCGGCCATACCAAATCATAAAGTTTTCTTTGTCCATAAACTTCTTGTTTATGACCATATTACATTCAATTGCAATAATTTTAGTGCAATACAAACCGAAGGCAAGTGCAGGTAGCTTTTCTAATACATGCTTTTTACTCAATTTCATACTTTTGATTTGAAGGACTCATTATGCCCCTCAATTATTGTCTCAATATGATACCATTTAGACGAATATCTTTAAAGTTTATTAGATTTCTTTGAGACAATGGAGAAAATAAAGCATTGTTAAATTTAAATTGTGTTCCACTAGGTAACACAATATAAGCTTCTCCAAAACCTTCAATTAATTTTGTACTACCAGATATAGTACTAATGCTTGCCACTTTTATAACTAAATTAGAAAAATAGTTCCTTTGCTTGAGAATCGTATGTGTAGTTGCACTATCTATTAAACATATATCTTGACTATTAATAGGGAGTTTAGTTAACCTCTCCACATGCTTCAAAATAAAAAAACCAAAATTGCATAAATAAAACATTAAAGATACTTTAAGCATAAAAAAAATCCCAAAACATAATGTCTAGTGTGCTTCAAAACAAAACCATAATCTCAAACATAAAGTCTAAAAGAAACATCAAGCAAATAACATAACTTAAATCAAATCATTCATATGTAAGGAAAATTGCAACCATCCAACTGGGTTGTGTTAGCCAAAATATCAATAGAATCCAAATTGGTTGGATCAGTAAGAAAATCATCATAATCCAATTTAGTTGCATCATTAGTAAAATCACCAATATCAATGCGAGTCTCTTCATTAAGGTCTTTTTGACCACCGGGGATATCAACACTTCCATCATCATATGTGAAATTTGTCTCTATTTCTTTCCCTTTGCCTTTGATGGATTGTTGGTAAAGCTCCACCAAATGTTTGGACTTACAATATGCACGAGCCCAATGATTATTACTTCCACACCGATGACATGCATTTGGTGTATTTTCACTTTTTTTTTTACCCTTTTCATCACTAGATTTATTTTCATTATCATGCCACTTTTGATGGGTTTTTGGGTTTCTAAACTGAACACCATGATGATTCCTCCGGTTATATCCACGTCCACGTCCACGACCACGACCACGATGGTAATCACGACCACGACCGTGTCCACGACTTCCACTTTGGCCATTATATGTTGCCATATTCGCTTCTGGGAATGGGGCTTACCAGCCGGATGGGTCTCGTGATTTTTCATGAGGAGCTCACTGTTTTGCTCGGCCACAAGCAAAGAAGATATGAGCTCAGAATACTTGGTGAAACCCCTTTCACGATATTGTTGCTGCAGCAACATATTTGAAGCGTGAAAGGTGGAGAATGTTTTTTCCAACATCTTCTTATCAGTAATATTTTCACCACACAGAATTAGTTGTGACGTTATTCTAAACATTGCCAATTTATACTCCCTTATAGACTTAAAGTCTTGCAATCTTAAATGAATCCACTCATAACAAGCACTCGGGAATATTACTGTTTTCTGGTTGTCATACCTTTCTTTCAATTTTGTCCAGAGAACAAGTGGATCCTTAATAGATAGGTATTCAGTTTCAAAGCCTCATGGATATGATGACGTAAGAAAATCATGGCTTTTGCCTTATCTTGGGTAGTTAATTTATTCCCTTCTTTAATAGTATCACCAAGATTATTAGCATCCAAATGGATTTCAGCATCCAAATGGATTTCAGCATCCATTACCCACGACAAATAGTTTTTCCCAGTAATGTCAAGAGCTAAAAACTCAAGTTTTGCAAGATTCGTCATAATGAACTATATTATCACAATACATAAAAATTAATGGATGTAACTCAAATATAAAAGATAATAAACATTCTATCACAAGTAAAGAAAATTTTACGATAGGTGTTTAAATATGTAAGATTCTATCAGTTATGTTTCATGTGTAAAAGATTATCTTAACTTTAAATAGGTTGTATGTTTAAACTTGTTGTGCTAGAAATATGTAAATTGTTCATTGGGATTTTAAATAATTCAAAAAAAATGAATCTCATTCGTATTTGGGAAACAACAATAGAAAAATTATTACTGGTAAAAGATATGTATGCTTTAATTAATATCAACTATTTCAAATCACAATTTAGACAATCGAGAAAAATCCAAGTATTATTATTGACATTCTAGAAGGTAAGTTGAATTCCATTAAACAAATATATTAACTGTTAAAACTAATGAAAATATTTATTTTATATGTTACGATATAACTGTTACGGCGTATTAATTTCACCATGATTATGCTTACGATGATTCAACTCTAAAAGCAATTCGTGCTGATAACGTGTTTTGTAACAAACTTACTAGCAAGAAGATGAGAAGAGAATTAGAGTTTATTATTAATTGATGTCTTATACAATGAAATACCAATAGATATTTATAAGGGGAGTAAAACTTATGTAACAAGCTAAACTATATTTAGTAGTTGATAATCATAATAAAAACACAATAATATCAATATTCATAATAAATATTTTATTTTCCATGTAGTATTGCATGTGTTTTACTTCTTATTAATTATACCGACACACCCACCTACAACAAATTATACTTATATGTGTATTAGCAAATTATACATTTGTGTAAATGTATTATTTGTATTAACACATTTTTAAGCAGGACTACGGATTTGTCATTTCAATGGAAATTATACAAATATGCATATTCTATTAATTATACATATATGTATGTTTAATTCATATGTATCATTACTATTCAAAACATGTATGTATAAGGTATTTACATAGATTATATATATATATATACACAATAATATTGTACATATATGCATAATCACTTTGTTAATTGTGCAACACTAATGCTGGTATTACAGATTGTTTGTTTGCTGCATTGTAACTCAAGAGAAAGCGGATGGAGTACGTACTTACCTTGTTACTCACCAAGACCCAGGGAAAGAAACCTGGGAAACAACGAACAATGACATAAACAAAACATATTTGGAAAAGTCACAGAAAGATGAATATTGAAGAATGAGTGATGACATAAACAAATGGGGAAGAAAAATGAATATTGAAGAATAAGTGAATAACTTCATTTGAAATATGTTTTTAATTTATACTGTTTTGTTAAATAATGTTTCAACTTAGAGATTACCATTGGTTTGAAATTGTTATGTTCAACTTGAGCATCGCTATTTTGTTATTAGTATTTGTTTTGAATATAGCTATTAGTTTATGATTTGTATGTTACGATACATATATACAGATTATACATATACATATATTATACAATTATACATATATGTATGTTCAACTTATTTTTTTCATGGTATTCTTGTTATTTCCTTACACCAACCTATATTATTATTTACAAGTTTATAATTATATAATTAGTCAATATTTTATTTTCCGTGTAGCATTACATGTGTTTTACTTCTTATTAATTATACCGACACATCCACCTACTATAAATTTTACTTATATGTGTATTAGCAAATTATACATTTGTGTAAATGTATTATTTGTGTTAACATATTTTTTAGCAGGACTATGGATTTGTCATTTTAATGGAAAGTATACAAATATATATTATATTAATTATATATATATATATGTTTAATAAATTATAGATATATGCACATTATATCACGCTTAACCCATAACACATTGAGCAAAAAATATCAAACAAACACATATCAAGAAAAAAACATATAAGCAACAAATAGCATTAGCATGCTTTATAACTAAAGAATAAAAAAAAAAATCTGAATTCGACTTTTATAGCAAACTCGAAGAAATGACAACACTACGTGGAATAAACTTCAACATATTTTCCCTCGTCTTCTTTAACTATTTACTTGTAACTTCCTTATTTTTAAGAGTTATTAAATAAATAAAATAGAGCATTCGTTTAATTAAACGTCGTGTTACGTATTTAATCTAATTAAATAATAAGAGGAAAGAATAATGCTATGGTGGTTATTGGACCTGAATGTGATTTTGAGCCTAAAAGCTTTTGTTGTTTGCTTATTTAAACCCTAATCTTATCCTTATCCCCATCTTTTCATCATCGTTTTCCAATCATTATCACACTTACCCATACACACACAAAAATCTCCTGTACACAATCAATCTTTTCATTTATTCAAGATCTAGTTAATCAAATCTATAAGGTAAACCTTCTATCCGTTTCCATTTATATTTTCTTGTTGCAAATTTATAACAAATGAACAAACAAGCTTGAAAGTTAAACACGAAACGAACCAAGCCAAAACCGGTTTACACGAAATCAAATAACAATAATAATAGCAATAGGTTTTGACAAGAGAAACAATAATAATACAAATAATAATGGCAGCTAGGTGCTAAGAAAGCGAAATCCGGTGACCGGCAGAACCAGTTCGGCCGGAACTAGAACCCGAGCCAGATCTGCAATGTTGAAGCTCGAACCACCGGTCCATTAGTCCCGCAAGACCCGAACCCTTCTGTAAAGGCCGAACAGCCCCGAACCAGCTGTCAAGCGACCTATTTTGGAACCCCTATGCGAACCAAATTGAAAACCCTCACGTGAATGGTTTACACAGATTCACGTCGCACGAGTCATCATGCGAATTGTTGTGAGCGAATGGTTTACACATATTCGCGTCACATGACGTCATCACGGGAATAGTTGTGAGCGAATTGTTTGACAGGCGAATAGATGCTGGTTCCATGCGAATTGTTTCCGAGCGAATCGATCATGTGCGAATCGATTTGATGCAACCCAATCCTCGCGCAAATCAAGACCCATGCAACACGAATAACACCCGATTACCCTGGGCAAGCCGATTGGACCTCCATGGTGGCCGGAAGTAGGAGGGCCGGAGGTGGCCGAAATCTGGAAGTGGCGGCGGGTTGGGGTGGCCGTGAAGTAAGAAGGAGAGAAGAAGAAGGTAAGGAAGAGAAAGAGATGGTGGGGCTTGGGGTTAAATAGGTAGGGTCATGGAGGGTATTTTGGTAATTGAACAATATTCTATAATAATAATAATAAGTTATTAATGATAAATAATATAATAAAAATAATAATGCATAATACTAATAAAAGAACAAATGAGTCTAAGAACTTAAACAAAACCCGAACCCGAGACCCGACTCGTTTAGAACCCGTAACCCGCCGTATGCTAAACCAATGACGTATGGGACTCGTTCAGAAACACTTGAACATAAACGCTCGTTATAACAATGGAGGAATTAAAAGGAGCGTACGAACGAAAGATCACTTGTAAAGGATTATATATATATAATATAAGTGTGAGGGTGGGAACTTAAGACGAGTTAGAATGTGAATTAAAATAATAGTTAAATAATATAATAATAGATATGCATACGATAATAATAAATATCGTTAAGAATGCAAACTAATGAAGTCGGTTCAATAATAAGTAAGGATTAAAGTATATTAAATTAATATGAACGGTTAAAGAAGGTTACATGTCGGTTGGTTAACTTAAAGTAACCCGGTAACTTAAGAAAATAAATAGCAAACAAATATAGAGATTAATACGTGTACATTATTAAAAGTTAGTCGAGCACAGCTGAAGAGAGGCATTACGATTAACTCGGAAAGGACTCGTCTACAGGTGAGTTCTAGCCCCCTTTTTCGTTTAAACGTTTTTGGGGCTGTATGCATACTCGTATGTGAAAGAATAGATATATGTAACTTTAGTTAATGACATATATCTTATAAGAACGTGTTTATATATTAATTTATTAATATATATTTGTATGTTTGAATGATAACTGATAGAATAGAAAGAGTTAGGGAACAAACCCTACTAATGCTTGCGTAGAATGTTATATGAATATCAATGAGTATGAATGCTATGTATAGAAGAATGTGTATACATTCATGCGTAGAGCCTTCGGGCCTCATGCATGCACAATAAGTTAGGATGACAAATCCCTCTAACTTTATATGGCTCGGTTACGAGCAAGAATAGGAGGCTTGGTTATGAGCAAGGAAAGATGGCTCGGTTATGAGCAAGAGTAGGAGGCTTGGTTATGAGCAAGCACATATGAATATAGTTATGAAACGATTGATAGACAGACATAGAGAAAGTAAATAAAGATTATAAACGTTATGCTATGTATAAATGTATGAAAGATGTGTTGTATTTACAAATCGTATGTTATGAAAAGTAAAGTAACATTAGAACTCACTCAGCGTATAGTTGACTTTTAGTATGCATGCAGGTATTGTGATGACGTGGCAAGCTTGAGGTACGAGGCTATCCATATTGAAGAATAGTTAGAGAAGAAAGTTGTTATATAAAATGTTTTAAATTTCCGCTACGATTTGCATAGACTTCCGCTATAACAAACTATATTTATGAGTAAATCCAACGCTAAAGTATGGCACCTAGTCTCGGAGCCTTACATTACTATCTTCCTCAAGCTTTCATTTTGTTATGCATTAACCTTACATAAATCAGATAGCCTCGCAACATGTTCTTGTAGATAGAAATAATAGTATGTTTTATTGTTAAAATACACAAGCTATAATTACCAAACACCTCATCATTATACACATATGTGCAAACATTTTTTTAACCTTATAGCTGCCACTCATTATAAATATAAGTACAACATACAAAAACTTATGGTACCAAACATTAAATTATTATTTATATATATATACAAACAAAACTATTACTCACATATGTATAACATACAAAAGCTATAATTATCAAAAATTTCATTATACATATATGTATCAACAGTTCTAACTACAAAACTTCTACTCAGTGGCGGAGCCACATTGTGGTGACCGGGTTCGGCCGAACCCGGTCTTTTTTCGGTTTACATACAACATATAGTATCGAACCAACGAGCGAACCCATTCTTTTTTGGTGAGCGAACCAGTGTCATTCTAAAAAAAGTATCCGAATCCATAAATTATAAAAATTTTAGTTAAAATTTATTTAGTAATGAATTTTTTTATAATATATAAAAAGTTTTAAAAATTGCTAACAAACATTATAAATAGACCAATAATAACCCATATAGATTATAAAAAAAGTCCAAAGTATTTATAGAATTGTCCAATAAACCCAACTCAATTAGCATTCTTAAACATAATATCTAAGTAAAAATTAAATAAGGAATAAAAACAACATCCATCGCCTCAGCGACCGATAAATTATGGTTCTATCAACCAAACGAAAACAACGGGCGACCGAATGACTCTTTCTTTGATGAGCCTTCAATCGATCCAGACCTCACGACGAATATTTCTTTGATTTTGCGTAACTAGATGGGTGACGACTATATATATGATGCTTGCATTTGTTATATTGAAAATGAATCTTTCTTTTAATTCGCGATTAAAGATGTTATGAATTGTTTTCAAAACATGAAAATGTGTAGAAAACAATTATAATATGTGATATCTTTTTTATTAGTTATGATTTTGGGCCCGAGAACTTTGACTCCGGAAAAAAAAACCGAGCACAGAAAAATGCCGAACTCATAGGAAAAATTTTCTGGCTCCGTTACTGCTTCTACTCGTTATGCATATAAGTTACTAAAAAGTATATATCCTACTGTATAATACAAATATTAAGTCATTAAAAAAACTTACACTTAAATTAGATTATTACACATGTGTGAAAATTATATTTTGTATGTACAAGGTATTTATATAGATTATACATATAAGTAGTATATTACATGTAGTGGTCATACATATATGTTCAGTTCAATACAACTCAAAATATTTATGTAAGAGATTATCATACACTGACTATTCACATATGTATAATTACTAATTAAAATATATGAAAGTATTAAGAGAAAACTCATCTATAGAGAGAAAACTTAAAAACTCTTAAATAATTATTTTTAATTAAAAATAAAAAAATATTTTCAAATTTCTGTTTTTGCCATTATTCTTATATTTTTCTTACCCTTTGCTCGAAAAATATAAAAAAATAATAAAAAAATAAATAAAAACCCGCTGTAATGCACATGCGTATTACTGTGCGATACCGTTGTATTACACATGTGTATTACTATGTATTTTTAAGTTTAATCGTGTTTAATTGCATATATTCAATATTTGTGTATTTTATATGTGTAGTAGTGTTGTATTATATGGAAAAAAATAATAATAAAATAAAAGTCGATGTAGTGCACATGTGCGTTAATGTTGTATTACACATACGTACTAATGTGTATTCGGTGTGCGTATGAGTCTTATATTACATATATATATACAATAGTGTGTATCAAATATATACAATAGTGTTGTATTCTATGGAATACAAACACTTTTACATATATGCAATGCACACTATTACATATGTGCACTACACTGATTAGGTTACCGACAAGTGTTTTTTTTTTTTGGAACCAATAACAACAAATAAGAATAATTGTAAAAAAAGAAGCTTAAAAAAATTTTTTTTAAAAAAAATTAAAAATAGTTTTTTAGGAGTTTCTAAGATTTTTTTAGGAGTTTTCACTTGATCTCACATCTTAAAAGATATATGCACTAGGTATTTAGTAATTACATAGATTATATATATATGTGTATAATAATACTGTACGGCATACACTGATTATACATACACTAATCTCTAAAATTATCAATCTCCTCATGTGTTTTGCAGTTTAGTTTAACCTTTTCAACGGAAACTTCAAGCAATACTTGTGTAAATCTCCACAAGAACAACAATAAGCAAAAAATCTACCTAATTAAATTTTTACCAACGTAATCTCCCATAAACCGACAATTTGTATAGGGGGAATTGCGCCTATCCAAAATAGCTCAATCAGATGATAAAACTGGTTGTGTATATCATCGTGCAATGTCGGACACTTCACTTGCAATAGCGCGATAACTTGTAGAAATTTAAGCAATCGAAGGACATCTAACACAACTTCCCAAATTTCAACATCACATATTCATATCAACAAGATCAACCATATTTAAAACTCAAAATCAACCAAAACTCCTCTAAATATACAAACAGTTGCAAATCATGATATGCCTAACCTAATTTTAAATATCATCACATTCTTATCCAATATTCAACTGAAAATTTGCAAATGCAGTTTTGAATTGTATGCATTAGAACAACGCAGATTCAATTACTCAACCCCAACATACAATTCCACTCACAATAATAAAAACCTCGTAATCACTCTACGAAGAACAAGGCATACAAACAAAAACAGTCTAATGCTAACAAACATAGGCATAATCAAGCACAATTAAAGCCCAAAATCAACAAGACTCCAAAAATTTCACACTCCACACCAAAATTCTTTCTAAGTAACATTAATCAATGAACCAAGGTTCACAGTCCTTACATAAAAACATGATGGAGGGACTCGCACATGTGGAGATAGCTTCTAGTTGTTCCAATTGTTGGACATTGAAATCTTAAATCGATTTTTAGCATGGATAGAGAGATTTGAGAAAGAGAGATTGAAACCCTAAACTTTATTTGATCGCTTAGGTGAGTATGTTACAATCTCTTAGACATAAAATGTGAAACTCCATAAATGTCATTTTTATACCTTTGGTTTGCTCAATTACCTAACTTTAGTGTCGTTTTTGAATTTATTGTAAGTGGCTACTTTAGTTTTCTAATACTTGCAATTTTAATACTTTTTTTAAATCCGTCTATATTTGTCTGTTAAGCGAGGGTACTTTAGTATCTCATTATTTTCTTTATTTTTTTTCTTTTCTTTTAAACACATTTCCTCTTTTATCCATAATACCATAAAAATCACCCTCCCTCCCCTTTCCGTCATCACCTCAAGAGTCAAGACTCTGATTTATGCCCTAAATTCTTTAATTCACTCAAGCACCCAATAATAATCTCCATATTCAATCACAGTAAACAGTAAACCCTAAGTGTCAATGGTTTCCACCAATTTAATCTAACTCACTCCTTCATCATTCATGGATATCAACGACAAATTATTCTTCATTATACAGTCTTAATCTTCAACGTTTCCTATTTACAGCACCGATTCGGATGATACCTCCGATCCCTCGTATCCAACACAGTTCTAAACCTACTGAATCAACACATCTCTCAATTAGGTAAGCTCGATGAGCTAGTAAAGAGCCTAACCGAATTGGTAAGGTCGATAATTATTATTGGGTTATTGAGTGAATTTTGGTAATTTTGCTTTTTCCGGTGATGGAGATGAAAAAGATGGTACGGCGGCGATGAAGATGATGGAGGTGGGTGAAGATGGTGGATATAAGTGGTTGGTGGTGTGAGCAAGAGTTTGGTGCAGCGGTGGTTGGATGCTTTTTTTCCGACCAGCAGAAGGTGGATGCAGTGGTGGTTGGGTTCGTTTTCCAGTGAACAAAAGGGGCGTTTTTCCGGCGAGAAGAAGGTAGGTGCGACAGTGGTTGGGTGTGTTTTTCTGGTGAACAGAAGGTGGGTGCGGCAGAGGTAAGGGGCGTTTATCCGATAAGGGTAGGAAAAAGGCTTGATTTGGGAATTTAGGGTTTTAATTGATAATATAATTTGGAGATTTGGGTTTTATCTTTTATGAATATAAAGGGGGTAAGGTGTTTTAAGAAAAGAAAACATAAAGAAAATAATGAGATTACCAAAGTACCCTTGACTTACGGACAAAAAGACGTAGTTAGAAAAAAAATACTAAAATTGTAAGTTTCAGAAAACTGAAGTAGCCATTTGCAATAAATTCAAAAACGGTACTAAAGTTGTGTAATTGAATAAACCATATGTATGAAAATGACACTTAACTCTCTCTCTCTCTCACTATATATATATATATATACACACACATATTTATATATATATAGGGTAAGGATCCTAAAAGAACCATATAAAAATTGAGAACCATGAGAAGAATTCCTAGCCACTAATTCTAGGATTAAGAGTTTTAAACGAATGGCAATTATGTAAATAACAAAAGGGCAAAAAAGTGATTGGGATTTCTAATTGGTAAAACACGGGAACCACCACTTTGTTGCATCCCCAAATTCAGTTTTCTCCATCATCAATTCAAAACCTCTTATTTTCTAGGGTTTCATTCTGGACGATTTGAAGATCAGACGATAAAATCAACCCATAACTTCAAACATTCTGAATTTCTGTCTCGCATTCATTGATCTAAAGGTTGGTGTTGATTATATCTAAACACGGATCAAAAACAAAGAACCCTAATAATGTTTATTCAATCAATAATATAAGTATTCATATAAATTCCTAAGACTTACTTGAGGGAAGCACGATCTTTGATGAAGATGATGAAACCTTTTGATGTCTTTTAGTGATAGATAATTGAGAGAGTGAGGTTCATTGGTGTTTATAAGAGTTTTATAGTGCTAATGATAACTAATGATGATCGGTTATGAAACTCATTGCATCATTAAAGACATCTAAAGGGAAATCTAAAGCCGCTTAAACTTATTACAATTACTTCCCTCAAGTAAATGTTGTGGCTTGTAGTTATGTCATATTGGTGAACTTAATTCAAATGATCAATAAGGCCACATTAACGGGTTATTTTCAACATTCTCCCACTTGGCCAAGTGATCATTTGTGATGAGCATAAGTAAGTTTGGCCAAGTTAAAACACTAATCAAGTTTCACATTAAAACTATAGCAGATAGTTACAGCCATTCGAATTGAAATTAATTCGAGACCCCCAACAGTCATACTAACATTTCAATACAAAACACTTAATCATAAAACCAAAATGACTTAAATAAACCCTTTAATGTACAATGTTTAATTTGTACAAATTTGTCTATAGATCATTAAGCGCGCATAAACATTATTGTAGAAAAAATAAAGTATTTAGGAAATCATAATAATTCATACACACTATATGCTATTATACAAGGTCTCTATTAATACCCATCCTCATTATAAGTTCTCAAAATTTCTAGGTAGGGGACCTTTAGTTATTGGATCCGATAGCATATCTTTAGTGTTAAAGTATTCGATACAAAGATTATTTTCCTCTATTTGTTATTGTACGATTACGAACAAATATGTTGTATCAAAATATAATTCAGTGCCACTCGAACTATTACTGATCGAGAAACTAATGCAACTGAGTTATTAAAGTAAATCTTCAATATTTTATGGAGTTAAAAGTTTTGAGTCCACTTATAAGATTTATTAACAACGTCCCATGGCGCGTTGCATTTTACACTACAACGTATTTAACCACGTTTATGAAGGTTTTTAACTATAGTATATGACTCCTTGTTGATACATGATCTTGGCGTGTTGGTCTTTATTAGTTTATTATTATAATGTAAGAGCTATTTTGGTAAATATGCCCATTCGCTCTATTGTAAAGTGATTCGTTACTCTGTAACGAATCAGCTACATTCGTTTAAGTATGTAAGCCACGTTCGTTAACCCAGATTAACGAATGTGACAACGAATGAGGGCATTTGCTATAGTTAAATATATTAATGAATGAGGTTGTTCATTTGTATGATTTAATTTAACGAATGATACATTCGTTATGGATAAGTTAACGAATGTGTCATCTCCCTATATATACCTGTAAGATTATCGATTAATATAACAGTTCTATTATTTTATCCCTGTTTAAATACAGAGTCGTTACGCTGCCTAAATTCTCTCTCAACACACACAGTACACACACTTAACCGTAATTGACCTAATCATATACCTATTCAACGAAGAACACGATGTTATCCTAGATCTAGATCCGTATCAGGCTCTCTCAAGTGGTATCAGATCCAACTGATCTGATCTTCATGTTAATTCATTGTTTAATCATATTCATTCATCGCTTATTGAGTCGATTCTGTATGGCTTGATATGAAATGGTGATTTATTAAGTTCTGGTGAAACAGAGGTTTCTTATTGACAGTAATTGGACTATTATAACCGGAATTGGTTATGCTCATAAGGTAATTGAGAATGTTAATGGAGTTTTGAGGTCTATTTGAAGTGGAATTGGATTGTGAATTAATACAATTTGAATTAGTGATTAATGGCGGTAAACTGTGCTTTACGAACTGGTTAATTGAGTGAATAAATGGAAGTTTGTGATTACAGACGAGTATAATTAGGTTCGGATTTGAGTTACGAGGAGAGTGATATAGGTTTTATTAAGTTCGGACTAGTATGGACTAAGATCTGATTGTTTGAAGATTTTAATATTGAATCGTTAATCAGTTTGAAGACTGATTCGTTAACCTTCCAACTGATCATTCGTTAAACCTTACATTCGTCCTCACATTCGCTTAAGTCACATTCGTTCTTCACAATCGCTATTCGTTAATCATTCATTCGCTAAATTTTCCATTCGTTACCCACTTACTCACATTCGTTATATACCTTCATTCGCTAAAAAAGTATTCACATTTGTTAGTGATGGAGTGATTCGTTCATTTCACATTCGTTACTCTTTCCTGTCTCATTCGTTAACTGTTCCATTCGTTAGATCAATCATATTCGTTAATGTTCTCTCATTCGTTTGAACAGTAGACATAATTTTTAACATTTGACAAGTTTGGTCCCCTGACTTTTCAAACTTGTTATCTCATGGCTTCTCAAAATGCCACGTATTATGCATTAGCATCCCAGAATGCGTTAATGCAACAGATGCTCTCATTGGACACCGAAATTGGTCATAATAAGTGTCCAAAACTCCTGAAGCTGTCTGAGTTTGCTCGGTGGGAATCGAGGTTTCGTGCTCATTCGGTACATCCAATCAGTGTTCCTTTTCTTGATGAAGTCTACAAGGCACCTCTTGTAGGTAGTGATACACTTGGTTGGACTCCAAAGGATCATAAGCATTATGAAGCTCAGGAAATTAAAGATTATGAAAGTGAGACCGAAGCCTATTCTACACTCACGATGGCGTTGCCCGAGCAAATCTTTCACCTATATAGCACTATCAAGACTTGTGCGTCTCTCTTTGCAACTTTGAAGACTAGAAGCTTGGGAAATACACTCGAGAGTAAAAAGACTCTAGTGAAATTCCAGTTTCGAAATTTTACTTTGCTGAAAAACGAGACGGTGGAAGAGATGATAAGTCAATTTTGTCATCTGGTTGTGGAGATTACTATTGTGAATCTTGAACCGACTGAGTCAGATAAGATTGACACCTTGAAGAATGCTTTTCCACCTTCATAGTCTACTTTCTTATTGGTGTTAAAGGAGAATGGTTATTTTAGAAATGATCAACTCACTGCTGAGCAATTCATTAACAAGATTGAAGAAAGAGAATTCGACTTGAAGTGTCAAACATCATTGAAGGATAATCAGAATCAAAATCCTTCTCTGTATGGTGGTTCATTACCTGTTAATATTCTTCAAGCTCAGTCCCAATCACTGCATTCTTCACACAGACATCACCGAAAGAGTCTGCTAATGGTAACAATGGTAACAATTCTCCTAAAGTATGCTTCATGGCATCTGGTGCTAATTCTGGTTCAAGTGCTAGTTGTAACTTCTAGGAAAAACCCATACTTATTTTGGGCTAAAGTTGCCAACTTTAAAAGTTGAAGGATTAAAAATAATTACAAAGACAAGTAATGAGAAAAATAAGATAAGAAAAAGAAAGCATCTTATCTTAAGGAAATAAGAAAAATTTCCATCCCACATAGAAGTATGAAAGAAAATGGAAGTATTTTACATGAGTATAAATAAGGAATGAATTTTCATCCCAAATGGAAACAAACAAAGAAATGGAAACTCTTTATAAGGAAGCAAGTTTCCATAGAAATGTTTTAATGTGGCTAACCACTATCCATAGTCCTAGCGGAGGGTGCGAAGCACCCGACGCGCATGGACTCGGACTCGGGCGATGGGCGTAATGTGGCGTTTTGATGGCGCACTTGGCACTTCGCACGCTCGCATCGCCACGAGCCGCATAAAGGCCGCTTTAGTATTTTTTGATAGTACAAGGACTTGAAACGAAAATCTGAAAACTTGCATCTTCACGATACGCGAAGTTGCAGATCAGACATCTTCACGATACGCGAAGGACAAAGGACTTGAACCGACCTTGAAGCATCTTCGCGATACGCGAAGTTGCAGATCAGGCGTCTCAGCATGTGTGACACGTGAAAACACGTGGCAGCACCTGGTGACACGTGGCAACCCTACTGCTGACTCACCAAAGCTAGTGCATCTTCGCGATATGCGAAGCAGCTTCGCGATACGCGAAGTTGCAGAATTTCAGCTATAAATAGAGGGGTGTTCGACACATTCCATCTCACACCAAACACACACTTTTACACACACTTAGTCTCGTGAAGCTTACCGACCTCGTGAGGCGTGCAAATCTCGTGGAACGTGCCAAGCCCCGAAGCTCTGACAGTTTAAGCAGTAGCACGCGAAGTAGAGTAGAAGTGCCACTCGATCAGTCTTAGTTAACTAACTCCAAATACCCGCGTGGGGTAGGGGTTCTGCTTATGTTATTATTTTATTATTATAATAGCTTAGACCATAGTCAGGGGTATAGCCCGAACCTTGATCACTGTTAATTGTAATATAGCTTTTCATAAGCACAGGTTATAATCTAATTATAGTTTCTTCATGACTAAGAAATGTAATCACTTATATACAAAGGGTATAGTTAAAAATAGTATTTCTTAATAATTAAGAAATATACTATTCATTCTCAAGTTATAGACAAAGTAATGTTTCTTCTTGAAGAAGAAACCTGGTATAAATGTTTCTTCCTGAAGAAGAAACCTGATATATAATTAATAAATAAACAAAGGGATTAAATGTCCACATGTTTTATACAAACAAATAAATTATCAAGGTTACAGCTATACAAAACAGACTATGGAGTCTGAAGCTAGATCGTTGATCTAGATATTTATACAAATGTTATACTCGTACTATAGGTCCGAGATAACAGCCAATCAATCAATCTGAAAGCTGAAAACAGAAACATGAATCAGTAACAGAAACTGATTTACAGACAGGGGTCAGTAACCGAAACTGATCAATATACAGGAATCAGTGTCAGAAACTGATTACAATCATATAAGGTGAATATGCCCTAAACTTTTACAACTCTTTTAGAGTCTGAACTGTTTGCATAGGATTTACGAATCCTTAAAACTTTGTGTTACAATAATGAGAAACGGGCATACTCAGATTAAGAGTATACATGTGTCTGGATCCATACATACATGGTGACTCGGATTTCCCCGAGGCCATGCATATCATCAAACATGCCTCTGGTAGTCTACAGGACTGATCAGAGAAATGATATTGTGTATATGATTAATTGTACATGTACTTAGGGTAATTTTAACCCAATTGAGTTGGGTGCCTAATGAGTATTGTCACAATGGTATTGTTATTGTCTACACACTGGTATTATTGAGTCAGCGTCATTCACCGGCTGTGTGCTGACGTATTCCCCCCTACATTTCAGGGAAACTATAAAGAATAGACTGATAGGCATGACTGGTAGAAGAGTGGAGACATAGTCATTAGAGGTGATCTGATGGCTCAGATATTTTTACTAAAGTAATATAAAAGAATCATATTTTGAAATGACAGGTATTTGAAATATCAAAACGGGTATTCAACTCCTGAGTTTTTAATATAATAATATTTGAGACTTCCGCTAGTAACCCACAACTCTGATGTATTTTCAAAACAGGATACCAACCGACGGGCGTCACACCCAGGCCCTGAGTCGGGGTGTGACACTATTTTTCAAGTTCGTTTTCTAATGTAAATCTTCAAGAAGCTGAGCAGCAATTCGTTTTTGTTTGTGCGTTCATGACATCTTACGAACAACTCTTTTGGCGTAAGATAGCCACAAGTGAATTGACTGATGAAGATTATAACCAAATAGATCCCGATGATCTTGAGTTGATGGATCTTAAGTGAAACATAGCAATGATTGTCAGGAAGGTTAAAAGATTCATGCAACGGACAGGAAAAGATCTACCGACTTTGAACAAATGAGTTGGATTTGACAAACTGAAGGTTAAGTGTTATAATTGTGGAGATTTCGGTCATTTCGCAAAAGAGTGTGATAAACCGAGGAAGGAATATTCGGGTCCACACAATTCTGAGAGAAATTCGGGAAAGACTTCATCTGGAAATGATCAGAATAAGAAGAGTTCATCAGATGGTGACCAAAATAAGCCAACCAACATTCAAGCTCTTGTTGCCAATAACGGTGTGGACTGGTCTCAACGACTTTTGGGAAATCAAGCAAACCTTGCTTTGGTTGAACCAGTTGAAAAGTTTGAAGATGCAAGTGGTGAGAATCTATCTGAAGAAAGTGACACCTCGGATTCAGAAACTGATTTGGATCTTTCAGCACCTGAACAAACCGAATCCTTTGCAGGTATGGCTAAAATTGAATAGGTATGCCCTAAACCTTCAAGTAATGTATCTGAATCAAAAGAGACAATAACTTCACCTGTTGTGACTGAGTGTATTGAATTCAAAGTCAAACTTGAGTCAGCTTTACAACAGAACACTGCTCTAAAAAAAGAGCATTTCATGGTCAATGAATGCTACAGACAAAAATCCAAATTATTGGAACAATCGACTTTGAAAATTAAAAATTTGTCTATTAGCAACCATGACCTGAAGGCTGAAGTTAATTGTAAGATTGTAGTTGTTGAACAACATTTTAAGGAGATTCTTAGACTCCAAACCTGCATTTCCAACTTAGAAAATGAAGTTTTGGAACTGAAATATAAACTTGGAAAATTTCTAGATTCCTCGTCTCTTTTAAATGAGATTATTGAAGTCAATAATACTCACAAGAAAAATGGGAAAGCTGGTTTAGGGTATGTTGAGATTCCTCCTCCTTTCAAAGGAGATTACAGTACATTCCTGTGGTTGAACAATATATAACTCCAGAAATGCCTACTGTTGAATCTGAAAATGTTGAACCAACCAAAACAACTCAAGAACCAATTCACATTGAAAGTAAATAAGTTTTTATTGAAAGTGAGTTAGATGGTTCAATTGAGGAATTGACAGAACCAGATGTGATTGTCAAAAATGATAACATACTTTTTGACAATCATATCTTGTGTGAACCCAAGGAGTTTGAACAAGCAGTTTATGGTTCAAAGCCTTTGGGTGATTCAGTGAAAATTCCTAAGGTATCTTCTAAAGTACTGAAATCAGGCAAGCCTTCGGTGTCTGATGAGGAGTTGATGAGGTTCATCAATCCTCAACCTGAATCTGTCAATGGGAAAATCTTTAAGATAAAAGGATTATCTGAAGTATTTTCGGATAAGGAAGTTCCTTTGAATCTTCTGAATCCTGATACGACTGAAAGTGTCTTTCAAGACGACACTTCAAAAGTTAGTGAACTTGAACAACAATTTTACAAGTCAAAATTAAAGAATGTTCAAGTAAATTCTAATTTCAAAAATTTGTGAAATCATCTGGAATGGAGGATTCATCGAATTCCACCAATATGGAATTTTATCAAAATAAAAAGGGGTTAAAACGTGAAGTTTCAAAGAAAGTAACTTTTGAAAGATCTAAGTTTGATATTCCTCAACCTTTTCATTAAAACAAATCAAGTGTTTCACCACAAAAATCTTTAGACACTCTTTTGTGTTTTAAATGTGGTGAGCCTGGTCATGTCTCAAAGAAGTGCAAAGCAAAGGTTGATGATATCAAGTCGTCATCAACTCGAAAGACTAAAATGAATCAAAATTTGAAAGAAAATCAAATTGATGAGTGTTTTATAATGTATTCAAATATTAATCCGAAGAAAGTGGTTCGGGTTAAAACATCTAATGTATTAAAAAAATTTGTTGACCGTGCTCAACCTATTTGTAAAAACACTGATTCGGGAATATTACGTGACGGTTATCTTAAGAAGAAAACCAAGAAACCCGTCACGTATTCACAAGTACCGAATGCAAATGTTAACTTAAATTTATCTCCAAAAATCTCAAAAGGAGAGCCTAAGACTGAGGCTTGGGCTGCCTTTTTGAACTAATCATTTTACTCTTTGTGCAGAGTTCATCCAGGTCCGTGTCAAGTCACAAGTGGACATTGGATAGTGGATGTTCTCGGCATATTACCGGCAACCTGGATCTTCTTAATAACATCAAAGATATTTAGTGTGGGTATGTGGCGTTTGCTGGTAATAACGGTGGGATGATTACTAAAGAGGGAGAAGTATCAAACGGAACAGTTACGTTTGAGAAAGTAAATTATTGTGAAAAAGTGGATCATAATTTGTTGAGTGTCTCGCAGATATGTGATAAGAAATACACCACGATTTTCATAGACAAGGAGTGTGTTATCCTTCAACCGGGATACACGATTCCTGAGGACATGGTTGTCATGCGATCACCTTGATCAAATGATATTTATGTTCTTGACATGAGTGTTAATGTAAACGTTTCACCCTCGGCTATGTGTTTTGTCTCCAAGGCCACGGAGAAAGACTCGATTCTATGGCATCAACGCATGGGATACATCCACGTTGGCAAAATGAACCATTTACTCTCTAATGATTTAGTGGATGGTGTAACCCTCAAGAATTTCAAGTTAAATGATCATTGCGTTGCTCGCAAGAAGGGGAAACAGAAGAAGTCACACCCGTGCAAGTTGATTAATTCGATTGTTACGCCTATAGAACGACTTCATATGGTTTTATTTGGTCCATTGAATCGTGCTAGTATTGCGGGTGATCTGTACTGCTTGGTTGTTACTGATGACTTCTCAAGATACTCATGCGTCTTATTTATGGTTTCGAAAGATCAGACGCCTGTTTTAATTCAGAACCTTAGAAGATCGAATCACTTTACAAACTGAAAGTGAGACGAATTCGTAGTGATAATGGAACTGAGTTTAAAAACAACGTATTGGATTTATTTTGTATTCAAAAGGGAATACATCGGGAATTCAGTGCGCCTTATGTTCCTCAACAAAACGGCATGTCTGAACGAAAGAATCGAACGTTGATAGGGCTGCAAGAACAATGCTTGCGGATTCTAAGCTTCCGGTTCAATTTTGGAAAGAAGCTGTGAATATGGCATGCTATATGTTAAATCACGTATTAACTATAAAGAAGTTGAAGAAAACAAGCTATGAACTTCTCAATCGTCGCAAGCCGAATTTAAAGTATTTGGAGCCATTTGGGTGTCCATGTACGGTATTGAAGAGAGATGCCGGGAAGTTTGACGAAAAGGCATTCGAGGGTTACTCTTTAGGGTATAATTCTCCTAAGAAGCGAATCTTTAATATCTCTTTGGGATGTGTAGAAGAATGGTATCATGTAGATTGTCAAAGCTACACTACACCTCCTGCCGGTACTGGTCCCAATTGGATGTTCGACTATGATGGGTTATTTAATTCGTTTACACCAACGGTTGAGGTGATACCTGAAGACTTTATTTGATCTTATTTGGAAGAATGATGTCTTCCTATTCCAAGTTCTTCGTCCGTTGATTAAAATGACTCTCCTAACGTATCAGAGACATCTCATGATGTTTCTGACTCTTCCGATGATGCTGATTTTGTTGATTCGTCTTCAATTCCAATGGATGAAACTCAAGAAATGAACGAGCCAATTCTAGTCGAAGATGTCTCATCATCTGTTTCTTTAGACACAGTAGAGGAAAATGTCACCAATCTTGGTGATAATGTATCTGTGCTAGCGAATCCTTCCTTCAGGATTCACATGAACCTTCCGCAGGAACAGATAATTGGGGATGTGAACGATGGGGTTCGCACGAGATATCAGTTAGCTAATGTATGCGACGACGGGGTTAAATGTAACTTATCTCCTACCGAGGATCCGATTATATGAGCCTATGCGTATTCGCACTCATCGGGAATTCTTAATATTGCTCGATACACCTGTTTCTTATCTCATATTGAACCGGAAAATGTCACGATGGCACTCAAGGAACCATCTTGGGTTGAAGCTATGCAGGAGGAGCTGCAACAGTTTGTACGACTGGGTGTATGCGATCTAATTGACAAACCCGAACGTGTTAAGAAGGCGATACCAACTAAATGGGTTTTTAAGTGCAAAAAGGACGACCGTGGGGTAATCGTGAGAAACAAGGCACGATTGGTCGTATTGGGTTACGATCAACAAGAAGGCATTGACTACACCGAAGTATATGCTCCTGTTGCACGACTGGAAGCTATACCTATCTTTCTTGCCTATGCAGCCTATAAGAACTTTAAAGTTTATCAAATGGATGTCAAATCGGCGTTCTTAAACGGAGAAATTCACGAGGAAGTGTATGTGAAGCAGCCTCCCGGCTTTGAAGATCCAGACTATCCAGAGCGTGTTTACCGCTTAAACAAAGCTCTTTATGGTTTGCATCAGGCCCTGAGAGCCTAGTACAGCACACTTGCTGACCATTTGATTGATAGTGGCTTCAAGAGGGGAACTGTGGATTATACATTGTTTTACAAGAACGTTGGTGATGATCTGCTCCTCATCCAAATATATGTGGACGATATTATTTTTGGTTCAACGAACGACAACTTATGCAAATATTTCGAGACAACGATGCAAACCAAATTCTAGATGAGTTCGATGGGGGGAGGGGATGAGCTTCTTCTTGGGATTGCAAGTTAACCAGTCTGATTCCGGGATCTTCATCCATCAGACCAAATATGTGAACGTTGTCTTGAGCCGATTCAAGATATCTAACGGCAAAATCCCTTCTACACCTCTTCCCATGGGTTACAATTTATCACCGAATGAATTGGAGGATACCGTTGATCCAACCCTATATCGAACGATGATTGGTTCTCTTATGTATTTGACTGCATCTCGTCCTGATATAATGTTTGCTGTTTGTTTGTGTGCCAGGTACCAATCGAGTCCCCAAGTGACTCATCTAGCGGCAGTAAAGCGTATCTTACATTATCTGAGGGGAAATCCCGACATCGGGTTGTGGTACCCCAAGGACGATAAGTTTGATCTCACCGCTTTTACTGATTCGAACTACGGAGGATGCAAGATCAACTTCAAGTCTACAACAGCGGGTTGTCAATTCTTAGGAAACCGGCTTATTTTCTGGCAGTGTAAGAAGCAGACAACGGTCTCAACTTCAACAGCTGAAGCGGAGTATGTGGCGGCCTCGAGTTGCTATACACAGAATCTCTGGATCCAGCAGCATCTGCGGGATTATGGTTTGAAGTTTCTTACTACTCCTATTTACATTGAGAATTCCGTTATCACCAAAAATCCGGTTCAACATTCGAAAACCAAACACATTGAAATCCGTTATCACTTTATACGTGATTGCTTTGAAAAGAAACTAGTTAATATTGAAAAAATACATATGGATTTTCAAAAGGCTGACCTTTTGTAATGCCCGTTAATTCCGGTTTCAAGAATTAAAGCTTGTAGAGTATGTATAATTCTCGGGATTTATCCAACGTTTCTCGGAAACCTTTACGTCATCCCGGTACGTTAAAGAACCTAACTTTTCCTTCCATTTTGCCTTACACGTCAATTTGGAGGGACTTGGATGTAACTATTTTATTTATATCATAAAACAATTAACCTAACCCTAGCCCTCCCCCCAGCTGCGATCGGCCGAAGACCAGCCCCTCCCCCTTTCCTTGCTTCGACTTTTTGATCAATTCCAAGCCCCTAGAAGTAGTTCAAGGTATGTACTACAATCCCTAACACTCTTTTCGTTCACCCCTAATCATTTTGATGCTCAATTTTGCCGTACTTTTCGTTGGACAGATTTTGGCCAAAGTGAAATTGACCCACTTTCCATGGATAAAAATTAGAGTTTCTGGTCTAGAAAGATTCCTAGGTATGGCATTTACCTCATATTAAAATTTCGTCGCCATTGGAGGTGTTTAGGTCGGTCAATCGATTTTAGTTCGAAAACTAGGGTTTATCGGGTGTAGAATTGTCAATTGTTGAGTTTGATGCGTTAATTGATTGAATGACCAACCGAATCAGTTTGCATTGCCCTAGGGGAGTCTAAGGGCTTTGGGAAAATTAATTTTTTGATACCCGGGGCTGTTTTGGTTGGTGATTGGTCATTCGAGTCGGCGGTGCGCGAAATTTCGTTTAAATGTTAAATTGAAAGTTGTAAAAAGGAACCGTCAACCCTATCAACTCGGGTGACATAATTATGATGTAAGAAAAGGTTAAGATGGGAATTTGGTCCATTTGGGGCTGATTTGTTTGACAATTGGTTTTAAGATTTATTACGCGCGTATTCGACTCGATTTGATTACCGGCAGGTGAGTTGTGCATCATGGTTAGCCCCGACCATAATCGTAGGGTGGATTTGGTTAATTTAAAGGTTTTAGGGGCTGAGGTAAAGTAATTGGGTATGGGTTGGGCCTCGGGCCAAAGTGTTGGGCTTGAACGGCCCATTTTGCAAGTGTGTTCTTACGGTCCAGTTTAGTGATGCGTTGCGTGCAATTTACTGGCCTTGCTTGTGAGTGAGTATTTAGGGAGTCCTTAGCTTGTTGCTGGTGTTTGGTTGACCTCAGGTGAGTTCATGATGCCCCTTTTCACTCTTTTTAAAGTTTTGGGCTAGCATGCACACCTAAGCGATTTTGCTTGATGAAATGTTTTCAACTATTTTGCATAGGCTTTCTAGTATTGGTAGCCCTTGGAATGTTATAGAATGTGTGTATGTATATATATATTATAGAATGGCCAATATTTGGCAAATGTTGTAGTTGTCTCGACTACTGAATGTTGCGTATGCCTACTTTGTGTTTGCATGCGTTGAATGTTACGTGTTTGGGTTGTACGTTTGCTCGACCATGAAAGTTATTATTGAATGTTATATATATTATATATTTATATATATAGGAATGCACGTATAGAGATGTTCATACGTAAGGATGATTATTTATTAAATGTGATGACCTAACTGACGTAATTCCGTTTACAGTTTTAAAACCGTTGGAATGATTATTAAGACTTTTGTTATTTATTTGAAACTTGAACTCACTCAGCTTAAGTTGACTTTGTGTGCATGTTAGTGTGAGTTTCAGGTTAAGAAGAGGATGCCTTATCACTTGGACGTGCATGAAGCTACTTGGACGGTGAAGGGCATACGGGATTTGAAGACTTTATTATTAAACATTTCCTTTTAAAAAATTTTATTAAAGATAATTTAGTTGGTTTTGGGCAAAATTCCCTGGTTTTGGGAACTTATTATATTATTTACGTTTTCCGCCGAACTATACTCTGTGATGCTTATTTTAATGAAAAGAATTGTTTTTAAGTTTAATTATTTTTATGAGTGTTTTAAATGATTACCAACTGTGGGGTTCCCGGGGTTCGGGGCCTTACACCTTTATACCAAGGCATTTGATAAAACACGTTTTCAATACTTGCTGGGTATAAACAGTTTAAAAAGATTAATAGATATTCAACAACTCGGTTGAATCACTTTATTTTCATTTTTTTTCTTATTTTATTTGTCGTTTTTAGGGGGAGAAAAATATAAAAATCCAAAAAGATTGTGATTTTCAGTTTGTACAGAAAAATTAACAACTCCAAAAACATTCAAATATTAAAAAATTCAAAAACATGGAAAAATTCTCCTCAAAATGAGTTTTCAGCCAAAAAGGAAAAATGATAGTACATTGGTCATTTGCTCCTAAGTCCAGTAAAAAGTAAGTAATAAAAGACTATTTGCTTAATTGCATTGATGTATTGGTAGGTCTTTTGACAAACAAGTAAGGACTAGTAAGTGATATAAACATAAATTGCTAAATTCTTAGGGAGTTAGTTCTATAAAAGGTCTTGATAATGATGGCAGAAATGTAATAATCCGGTCATACTCAAGCCTTCTAATTAATTTGAAAACAATATGAAGAAAAAGAGTCTAGTTGGTGGTTAACGCTTCAACGATGTATGGTCTTATGGCCTTAAATCCTAAATTGATAGGATGCTTTAAGGTTCCTGACTCCATTAGGTCTTTATGCGGTTTTACATATGGTATTCATTTCGATGAATATTAAAAATGATTGTAAAAGCAAACCCGCAGTGTAACTGCTTAAGTCTCTAAACTTGATCGCAAAATGTACTTCGTGTACAAAATGAATTACAGACTTGATCAAACCACGCTGTAAGTCATATATTGTTCCCTTGCTCGCGTCTTATTACCATTAAGAAACGGACCACAAGGGACACAATGTCTGTAAACCGACAGATGAAATCGTGCATACTCATCCATGGGAACGGACCTTCGGGTATTACTTGATAACGGGGGTATATCTTGTAGTGGGGATTACAGACTATGATTGCTTAAAGATAATCATTTTATAATCAAATTAGTTCTAAGGTTTAAGTCAAGTTGGGGTGATTTGGAGAAAATCAAATTACGCTTGAATCAAGATTTGAGCTAATTCTTTCTGATATTTGTGCTTAACCAAAATAATTAATAAATATCACCGAATGTTTTGAAAAATTTGTTCAAGGATATAAGTGGACAAACAATACCAATAATCGAGTTAACACCAGTCATAATAAAAGCTGAAAATAAAACTGTGATGGACGGAAATTTTAATCAATATGATTCCCCGCTCAAACTCACAAAAATATTTACTGCTTTGGTAGATGTTAGTTTGTTCATGTTTTACTTTTATTGCATTTTATTTTGGTTTAGAATATTTCAAAAATCCAAAAACATTTTTTTTTCTGCTTTATTTTCGATTTACCGAGCTAGCGAATAATTCAAAACAAAAAGAAAATGTTAATTACCCCAAATTTTAAGTTAATCGAGCTTAACGTATTCACAACTGGTATCAGTTGATTTTTAATGTAAAAATCTGTTTATTTTAAAGATTATCGATCTTTGGTTGATCGGGTATCTTAATGTATACCATTTAAAACCTAATTGGTTTTAATTGATTATTTAATTCTTTGTTGAAATCCTAATTGGTTTTAATGATTATTTAAATCCTTAATGAGATTTTGTCTCATTCGCTAAGGATATTTGGTGATTCGTTAACCTTGGTTTAACGAATGTCAAGCCTTTCGTTATTTAAACATAACCAATGAGTATCTCATTCGTTATAATGACATTCGCTTCTGTTGTGCATAACGAATGGAAGACATTCGTTTAAACAGTTAACGAATGGAATGATTTGATAATGTATTATTTGTTAAGATTTTAACGAATGACAAGGTGATTCATTATAAAGTTGACGAATATGACGTCATTCGTTTACTTGTTAACGAATGAAAGTCTTATTTGTTTAAAATCTTGAACGAATCAGTTGTTAATTTAACGAAAAGGATCAGATTCGTTATAAAGATAACGAATGAGGTTCTTTTAAGTTAACCAATGAGGCCATTCGTTAGTTCAAATTTGAACGAATGACCTCGGTATGCGTGAAATTATTGGGGTTTATAATCCCAATTCCAAACGAATGACCCTTCATTCGACTGTTCCTATTTCATTTCCTACCTAAACGAACTCTTGCAAAATTTTTCCAGAATCTTTTGCCTGCTTATTTGATCAATTGATTAATATCTTCGTGTTCTACAGGTACTGACAATCTCAGTGATATGATATTCATGGAATTTCATCGGTGTTTTAGGGGTTAACTGATTAATTTGATAATTGAATATTAATCGAAAAATTAACAACTCACAAAACTCATAATTGGATCAAAATTAGTTCCGATGATCATTGCTTAATGTATTAAATCGATTTCCAATTTTAGTCTTTAAGTTTAATTGTGAAAATTGATGGGAAATCAAAGGTATCAAAGGTTTCTTTGATGATATTCATCGTCTTTGACTGTAATTAGTCAAAATTAATGGTAAATTTGATTTGTGTTAGTCAAATGGATAATTAACTCAGATTTGTTATACATTTAACGAATGACAGATCAGATTTGTTGGTAGTTAACGAATGACTATCTGATTCGCTAAGTTAGTGAATAGATGGTCAAACTGATAACAAATAAGTGTAACGAATCAGAGTTGATTCGTTAAAGTAATAAGCATTGTTTCGTTATTATAACGAATGTCTTAACATATAAGTATGATTCGTTATAAGTAATGAATGTAATCTATTAAATGTATAACGAATGTCTCATTCGTATAATATATTATAACGAATGAGATGCTCATTCGTTAATCAGTATAATGTTTGTGAACAGTTTACTGATTTTTATCTTGTGTTTAAAGAGAAATGGCTGACGAGATTATTCAAAACCCTGTTCCCTAGCAAAATCCAGAGGCTAATCCTGAACAACAGCTTCAAGCTCAAGATCAAGCTGAACTTGAGCAAGCTCCAGTTCTATTGTCGTGGAACAAAAGCCATAACATCTGTGCCTTCCTAGAGACTAAATTTGAAGACTCACCCATCTTCGGGGGCATGATTAGTTTCTTGATACGCTCTAGGATAACAAGGCCATCTCAACACATACTTTGGTTTACCAAAGCATTATATGAGCCTTTTGGGATACCGCTAGATTTAATGAGGCCGAGAATTAGATAGAAGCGGTTATTCAGAATAAACGTGTTGTGATAGATGTGGGGGTAATTAGAGATGTGTTGGGTTTTCGTGATACAGTGGACGATATATGCGAGTTTGATAAGGGTTTAATTCATGGGTTGTTCGGGCGGGTTAGATACAATGGTGATTTGGGCAAGTCGATGTACAACAAAGCAAACTTGTGTGAGCAATACAAGTATTTGCCTCATGTGTTGATACATTGTCTCGGTGGACGTAAAGGAGGTTTTGATGAGTGACGAGTTATGTTAAAATCTGCCTTTGTTGCCTTAGTGTTAAACAAACTGTTCAATTTCTCTGAATTGGTTTATTATCACTTGAAGGAGAATCTCACAAGCCGACACAAGTTCCTGATGTACCCGAGATTCTTGCAGATGATGATTAATGATCTCCAGCCCACTTTGGTTAAAGATCAAGACGATTTATTGAAGTTAGATCACATGAATGTGGAGACTAGGAGACGATTAAGATCTTATCATGGTCAAAGTGTTCAAGCTCGCCCGAGGTACAAGAGGTTGATTGGCCATCTTGACAGTATCGACTATCAAGAGCCATCTGATGTCATTGGCTCATGATGATTCAGATTCTAAGCGTGAGGGTGGTGACGGTGGTAATGGTGGTGATGGTGGTCCAAGACAACAAGCTGAGTTAATGTATAACCAAAAGCGTAAGCGTAAAGGTAAAGAACCTATGGTGGATAAGGGGGAGAAACCGAAAAAGCAAAGGGTGAGATGTGGTTCGGGTATCGAGATACCGAGTCAACCGTTTGAAAGATCGTCTCCACCCATATATATTTCAGCTCTTATTCCTACTTCTCCAATGCCTCAGAGTATTCCAAGATCTCCTGATCCTGTTATGACTCAATCTCCGACTCCTGTTCAGATGCCAGTGTCTCCGGTACCTCTGTCTATGACATTGATGACTACTTCTAGATCGGATCCAGTATTTGGTGATGTGCTTCAGACTGTATGGGCACGTATGCCTACTCCACAGCCGACGACTCCAGTTACTCCTTCTATGGTGCAAAGACCTGAGTATTCTTTCATGGCGTTTAACCGTCCTCAGGGTCCTATGCAACCTGTGCATCCTCATTTCTATGGTATGTCTCCTCAGGTTCAGTGGTTTCACGTGATGAATCTGTTGCATCTTCAACAGACATAGATTCAAGCAGACAGAGCAGCTCATGAGTTAGCACAGAAGAATATGTTTAGGCATATTCAATTTATTCAGCGTGAAAACAGGGAGTTAAAAGCCCTTTGTTGCTGCTCAGGGGCAGAGACTTGATAAGCAAGACAAGATCATTCTTCATCTCACGTGCAAAGATAATGAGTTGAAGAAATTAGGAATGATGAAGATGATCAGGATGGAGAGGGTGGTGTTGATCAGCAACCGGGCGGTAGTTCTGCACCGTCGGCAGGTAATAATGCTGATAAGAGTACTGGTGGTGGGTCTGAGGGGAGTAATCAACAGATTGTGCCATACAAGGATTATACGAGAGCCAAACCGATTGATGTTATACCGGCTAACATGCTTTTGTTTGTGGGTATGGACGGGATTATATACAGTATGGTTAATGTTGATGAGAATGAAGAGGGTGAGTTTGTTGATCACTCATTGACTAAAGAACAAATGGCCCTGCTTCTGGATCTGAATGAAGAGGAGGTTGAGGAACTTGGGAAGACTGTGGAGGTTGAAATTGATTTCGAGGAAAGTATGAATCCAGGCATTCCATGTGGGAATGTGCCTAAGTATGAAGAAGTTGAGGTAGAAGACGTAACTGCTGAGGAGTATCCTGAGTTCTATGTAGACAGCAACAACGACTCAGGTATTCCATTCTTTACTACAGAACACTTTGGTTCAGCAGAACAACGTTTATGAGAAGAGATTAAGAAGTGGAATAAGGTAGCCGAGACAAGTCACCTAATTGAGAAAGAGAGGAAACAGAAACGTGCTTTAGATGGTATGTTTGAGCATGATGTTAAAAGGATGAAGAAGATGATCGAGGCCTTTCGATATCATGAACAAGAGGAAGTCAGATTAGCCAAGGCTCGAGCGTCTGCATACCAGATGAAGAAGTACAAGCCTGTCAAAGATGTGAAGGGTGATTTGGTCGCTTGGCAGTATGATTCAGAGCTTAAGGTATATATCGTGAAGTGGGAACATGGTATTTATTATTTCAAGCGCCCACACGATATCTTATCTATGCCGAGATGGGATGTAAGAACACTAGCCAACAGACCATTTGTGAATCGAGGGAAAGATATATGGGCTGAGTGGTTCTATGCTCATCTGCAACATGAAACCCGTTATGGTTTCAAGTTCTTCAAGTCGCAAGTGCCGACACACAAGTATATTGACGAGATTGTTCCGCACACTGGCTGGAGAAAGATGATTTTACAGGTAAAGCCGCCAAAGACTATGAAGAGGGCACCGATGACGGTATTCCCTCAGAGTCTATTCACCATGCACGTTCAACCGATGGTATTACGACAATCAGACTGGTGAAGCGGTTACTGTATTGGGCACCGGATCCAACACGAGGATTATCCGTGTGATCGATCCGATGTGGCTCGTTAACTTGTCTGAGTCTGACAACGACACGTTATTTCATAATCAGATCAGATTTGCTAACGTAAGCGACTATGATCCTGATGCAACGACTGGAAGACAAAGATGTTCCAGAAATAAAGTATAAAGAGCTCGATACGAGGGGGAGTTTGTTGATACACGATCTTGGCGTCACGGTCTTTATTAGTTTATTATTATAATGTAAGGGCTATTTTGGTAAATATGCCCATTCGCTCTATTGTTAAGCGATTCGTTACTCTGTAACGAATCAGCTGCATTCATTAAAGTTTGTAAGCCACATTCGTTAACCCAGATTAATGAATGTGACAACGAATGAGGGCATTCGCTATACTTAAATGTATTAACGAATGAGGTTGTTCATTCGTATGATTTAATGTAACGAATGGCACATTCGTTATGGATAAGTTAACGAATGTGTCATCTCCCTATATATACCTGTAAGATTATCGATTAATGTAACAGTTCTATTATTTTATCCCTATAGAGTCGTTACACTGCCCAAATTCCCTCTCAACACACACTGTACACACACTTAACCATAATTTACCTAATCATATACCTATTCAACGAAGAACATGATGTTATCCTAGATCTAGATCCGTATCAGGCTCTCTCAAGTGGTATCAGATCCAACTGATCTGATCTTCATGTTAATTCATTTAATCGTATTCATTCGTCGCTTATTGAGTCGATTCTGTATGGATTGATATGAAGTGGTGATTGATTAAGTTCTGGTGAAACAGAGGTTTCTTATTGACAGTAATTGGACTATTATAACCGGAATTGGTTGTGTTCATAAGGTAATTGAGAATTTTAATGGAGGTTTGAGGTCTATTTGAAGTGGAATTGATAGAATTTGAATTAATGATTAATGGCGGTAAACTGTGCTTTACGAACTGGTTAATTGAGTGAATAAGTGGAAGTTTTGATTACAGACGAGTATAATTAGGTTCGGATTTGAGTTACGAGGAGAGTGATATAGGTTTTATTAAGTTCGGACTAGTATGGACTAAGATCTGATTGTTTGAAGATTTTAATATTGAATCGTTAATCAGTTTGAAGACTGATTCGTTAACCTTCCAACTGATCATTCGTTAAACCTTACATTCGTCCTCACATTCGCTTAAGTCACATTCGTTCTTCACAATCGCTATTCGTTAATCATTCATTCGCTAAATTTTCCATTCGTTACCCACTTACTCACATTCGTTATATACATTCATTCGCTAAAAAAGTATTCACATTTGTTAGTGATGGAGTGATTCGTTCATTTCACATTCGTTACTCTTTCCTGTCTCATTCGTTAACTGTTCCATTCGTTAGATCAATCATATTCGTTAATGTTCTCTCATTCGTTTGAACAGTAGACATAATTTTTAACATTTGACAAGTTTGGTCCCCTGACTTTTCAAACTTGTTATCTCATGGCTTCTCAAAATGCCACGTATTATGCATTAGCATCCTAGAATGCGTTAATGCAACAGATGCTCTCATTGGACATCGAAATTGGTACTCATAATAAGTGTCCAAAACTCCTGAAGCTGTCTGAGTTTGCTCGGTGGGAATCGAGGTTTCGTGCTCATTTGGGTTCGGTACATCCAAGCAGTGTTATCCTAGATCTAGATCCGTATCAGGCTCTCTCACTCCTCCATAAAATTAGTCTGCCCTCTTGCATAAAATGTACCCCAAAGTTAATTTTTATGATCTTTGCATTTATTAAAGTTATAATCATAATAGCCAACTACTTTCAAAATATCAGTTATTTTGTATGTCCATTTTTAGTCTTCCGTTCCTTATAGATATCACAATGCATTCTTTGACATCTTCTAATTATGTAGATCATGATTAGATTGATACAGACCTATCATTCGAGAAATATATGTGATATCTGGAAGAGTATAGACTTGAGCATCATCACACTACTTACTATGGAAGCATAAGGTATTAATCTCATTTGGTCATTCTTAACCTCTATTTTCGAACATAAAAACGAATTGAAAACATATCCTTAAATTACTGGATCTACTAATGGAGAGCAACATTGCATGTTATATATCGTGCAAGAACACGATAAATATAAACCTTTTGGGACATACATAATATCCCATTAGTATGATCTCAGTGTATTTCAATGCCAAGTATGTGGCCTCTTTGAGACTCTGGTGTCAAAATTATGCGAGAATAATCGTTTTGACTCATGCAATAAATCTAAGCTATTACTTGCCAAAATGATATCATCCATATAAAGAACAAGTATAGCAAAATTCCACCCACTCATTTTGAGGTAAGTGCATTGATCCACTTCATTTTTGATAAAGTCCTGATTCTTGACAATCTTATCAATCTTTAAGTCCCACTAACATGATGCCTGTTTACATATTGAGTGTTCGTAACCTTCGGACTTTTAGAGCCTTCATGTTAAGTTATGAACGCATCCTTATATGAGCCACTAGTAAGGAAAGTGGTTTTGACATCCATTTGATGTAGCTTTAAGTAAAGTGAGTTATTGATGTCATAATGATCCTCAAGAAACCATTTAGTGATAAAGATGTGAAGGTTTCTTGATAATAATTCCCTCATCTTAAGTATAGCTTTTAGCAACCAATCTTGCTTTATAGTGTTTGACATTTTCATTCGGGTCCAATTTGGTTTTGTAAACTCATTTACATCCAATGGGTTTATACTCTCAGGTAAGTTAACCAATTCCCAAACATCATCCGAACTCATGGAGTCAAGCTCATAAATCGTAGCCTGATTCCATTTAGAAGATGGATCACTACTAATGGCTTTATTAATTATAAGAGGTTGGATCAATAGTCTTTCCTAAATCCAAATCAACTTTATTAAGGTGGGTTACATAATCATCAATATTACTAGGCTTTTTAGACCTTGATGACCTCACCAGCTGATTTTTATGTTCAACAAGCTTGTTTGCAGGTTCATGGATTTAGACTTGCTCTTGTAGGTTTAATGTGCCATCATTCTTTGGATATTATGAGCATTAATTTATGAGAAAACATGAGATGGTGCAGTATTAATACAAGAGGTGTAATAGGAGGCAAACTTGAAGAGCTCGTCCCCCCTCCTCTTGCACTTCTTGTAAGTTAAAACTTCACTTTCATTTCTCCCACTAATCTTAGAGTTCTCTTAAAAACTTAGCATGATAGGTTTCTACCATGCAAGTAACATGGGAAGGGAAATTTAATCTAAATCGCTTTAATACTTTGAGATATTCTATAAAGTAGAATTTTGACGGTCCTCATGCCAATTTTCTTTTGTAAAGGATTATAAAGTTTAGCTTCGACATGACAACATCATATCTTAAACTTGGATTCCTTCGTGTCCAAATCTCTAAAGTAGTTGTAGAGACAAAATTTGAAGGATCCATATTCAGTATATGAACTGTTGTCTTTAAGGCTTTAGTCTTACTATCTCCTTTGAAATTTCCCTTCCTCTTAGGCAAGTTAGTGGTAGTGGCCTAAGCAAATTCTGATTCGTCTAGCTTTAATTGTTTATCCTCTTGTACACACACTTTATCAACTCACTTATTGAACATTTGTCTATAAGAGTGTTATAGTTGAAAACACATACAAAATGTGCTGGAAGAGAAGTCATTATAAAGTAAACTAGAAAACCATTGCTCATTTCCATGTCTAATCCCTTTAATTTATGGGACATGACACTCGTCATTATTATGTGCCCCCACACACCATTAACTTCACATATTTTGAATTGAGAATCTTCAAAATTAAAATATAGTTTCCCTGATGGCACTTTAGATGGAATTCTTGATACCATTAGAGATGTTCACTTTGACCTCTCCCATTTTACATTCTCAATTTTTTTATTTGCAGTACTTTCAGCAGCAAAAGCACTAGGAGCATCATATGTTAGGCCATAATCAAGATCCAACATTCCAAAAGTTAGGTCAATTGAGTCCCTCCATGTGATAAAGTTTTTCCTATCAGTAGTTTAATCCATGGCTAGGACTTAAAGTGGATACCAGATTAATATAAATAGAAGAGTTGACTTTTCTAAATTAGGGATAATCGATTAAGACAGACAAAATATATATTGAAGATAAAACCTATTACAACACCAAATTAATAGGCTAAAAGTAAAGTAATATTTGAATATTGGCTTCGCGTTGGCTATGACCAAAATTCAAATGTGATGAATTATTAAAGTAAGGTTCTACATAAATTTTGGTTTCGCATTGGCTATGACCAAAATATAAATATTATGAACAAGTTAAAGTAATGTTCTACATGAGCGTTGGCTATGACCAACATTCAAGTATTATGAACAAATTAAAGTAGAGTTCTACTCGAATTTTGGCTTCGCGTTGTCTTTGACCAAAATTCAAATATTATGAATGTACATAATTAATAGTCTCTCAATGTTCCACATGAAATTTGGCTTCGCTTTGGCTTTGACCAAAACTCATGTGTTAAGAGCATAGGTAAGTAATACAGTAAAACACATAAATTAAGGGGTTTTCTAAAGCCACCCATCTTTTTGCTAAAAAACTAACCAATACGCCGCGTATAGAGCTATACGAGGCGTATTGGTTGGTTTTTCTAGAAAAAACCACCAATTTTGTCTTATTATGTTTTCTTGTCTGAAGATCAGAGACGGCGTATAACCCTATACGCCGCCTCTGATATTTATTTTTTTAATTTACTATTTGTTATTATTATTATTATTATTTATTATTATTATTGTTGTTGTTATTAACATTAACCGGGGTTTCAAACATCCGTTTGGATCGACTTCAGCGGCATTAAGTTCGTTTTTATTTATACTATCATATCTCAAAGTTTCAGGTTCTGATTATTATCTCGTTCGACGCGTTGGTGGACTACTCATATAGAATCGTAGTTTGTTTATTATAATTATTAATCACTTGCCTTCCATCTAAGGCGAGTTTTTATTATAATTATTAGAATTTTAGTTTGTTTATGTATGATAGTATCTTCGAGCTGTGAGCAATCGGATCACGCCCCGGCATTTCCGCCTTAGGTTGGGGCGTATTGGTTGGTTTTTCTAGAAAAACCCATCTATTTTGTCTTATTATGTAATTACTTAGTAAGTACGACGAATAATCTAAGCCTCTTTGTCCCTCCCGATCAAAACCTTATGCTGAGAATGCAACCTTTATATTACTTAGTAAAGCAACCTTACACGTTTGCTATTTTAAAGATAACACCTTTGGGCAATAAATAAAATATTTATATAAATTAGGCTAACAATTCATTATATGTATCACCAAACAAGTAGTTGTTAGGTTTATATTGTTTTGACAAAACACATAATTACATAAATTGGCATTATTTGAACTTCAATGTCAAATCAAATGATATCCCGTTGATACAATCATTCGATCTTTTTATTAAAATTGCCACTGATATAAACAATTTTATATTGCATACGGAAATTTTAATGTATGCGAAACTTCTAACTTACATTAAATTAGTTATGCAAATGTTAAAGTTTGGTTGGAGTATTGATGCAAAAGTTAAGCCATTCAAAATAAAAATAAGGTATCCGAAAAGTATATATTTTTCGTATAAATGTTATGCAGAAGTAATATATATATATATAGGGAGAGGATCAAGAGAAAACTCATCTTTAGGGAGAAAACTTAAAAACTCCTAAAGATTTATTTTTAATTAAATATAAAAAAATATTTTCAAATTTCCGTTTTTGCCATTATTCTTATATTTTGATCCCCTTCACTTGAAAAAAATTAAATAAAATTAAAAAAAAACCGTTGTAATGCACATACATATTACTGTGCGAAACTGTTGTATTACTATGTATTTTTAAGTTCAATAGTTTTTAGTTGTATATATTCAATATTTGTGTATTGTATATGTGTAGTAGTGTTGTATTATATGGAAAAAAATAATAATAAAATAAAAGTTGATGCAGTGCACATGTGCGTTAATGTTGTATTACACATACGTACTAATGTGTATTCGATGTGTGTATTAGTCTTATATGGCATATATACAATAGTGTGTATCAAATATGTGCAATAGTGTTATATTCTATGCAATACAAACACTTTTGCATATATGCAATGCACACTATTACACATGAGCACTATACCGACGAGGTTACCGACAAGGTTTTTTTTTTTTTTTTTTGGAACCAATAACAAAATATAAGAATAATGGAAAAAACAGAAACTTCAAAAAAAAATTTAAAAAAAAAGTTAAAAATAGTTTTTAGATGTTTTTAGGAGTTTTTAGGTTTTCTCTTTAAGAGGAGTTTTCACTGGATCTCACCCCTATATATATATATATATATATATATAAAGAGATCGCATGGAAATTATTGAGGCTAAAACTCAGTTCATGCATAATGACAATTATAAGTTGGGTTTCACGTATTTATGGGCTACACAAAATTTGTTTATGCCATACAAGATTAATAGTGTATGGACGTAACTTCACATGTACGCTGTAAATTAAGTACATATAAAACACCGGTCAAAGTGTAAGTTTATGTGAATATAATGTGCCAAAATTTAAATCCATGGTATCCAAAAATCTTACAGGTATTAATGAAATTTACGTAATTACCGATATTTTTTTATGGCCACAAGCAAAATTAAGTTACATGATAACCAAGTACTTTAGACCATGTGTAAATTTTGATGGAAATTAATTTTAGACAGTGAATTGAGAAAAGCCATATGATAACTAAACTGCATCCATAAATAAGTCCACACAAGAAAACAAAATAATAATAATATGTGTGAAACATGTGGAAAATAATAAGTCCACTCAATAATTGCCGGTGTAATGGCATTTAATTGATTCTAATTAGAATATTGATGTAATCCGTGAAGAAAGACACTGTAAGGGCATTCTGTATTTAATTGTTTGCCACCTTTAAGTAACAACTTTCTTGTCTATGTAAAAGGAAATCATACAAACAAAAGAAATTATGAACATATTTGATTTGCTTATAGTTTGACTTATTTAAAGAAATAATGCAAAGAATTATATGATGGCATCATACAATTCAAATTGGTTGCTTTGCAAAGATCATTGAATTATCGGTAAACTCAGGAGCTTCAACAAAATCATAAATCGATTTTATTTTACAAACAATGATTAAATTTTAAAGTTTCAAGAAAACGACTCATCAATTAATAAATCAATTAATAAATCCCACTTGTGGCTTAAAATTAGATTACACAAATTTAACTTGTACAAAACTCATTTTTGCTTGGGAATGAGAAAGCATAGATGAAAAATCATGTTGTCCAAATTAATTTGATGGCCAACGAAAGAATTAAATTTTGGTTCTGTAAGTTCACAAATTCGTAAATAGTTAAAGCACCAATTACAAAACTGAAATAATTGAGATATAAGTTTATGGCATAAAGTCAATACAATAAAATATATGATGACTTTCCTAAATCATTGTCATAAATCTTATCCAAAATAAAATGGATTTTGCAAATTCCATTACAAAAATTGATTCATCAGTATTTGAAATTCATATTATCTGAAATAGTTACTTCGGATTGGAAAAAACATATTATATCAATTACGAAGCATCGATTTTCCAATGTGATTTAAATGAAAACCATAAAGACGATTTTGTTTGTTTAGAGATTAAATTAACACTTAAAAGACACGGATTTTAATTTCAAGATTCATAAGTTAATCCAGCAATAAAAACAACACTAATTTAATAATGAGTGATATAATCAACATCGCTCTGATACCACATGATAATTATATCTAAACATGAACAAAGAACCCTAATAATGTTTATTCAATCAATAATATAAATAAACATATAATGATCAATAATGATGATCGGTTATGAAACTCATTGAATTCTCTTAATTAAAGGCATCTAAAGGAAAATCATAAAGCCCCTTAAACTTATTACAATTACTTCCATCAAGTAAATGTTGGGGCTTGTAGTTATGTCATATTGGTAAACTTAATTCAAATGATCAATAAGGCCACATTAACAGGTTATTTCCAATAGTTGGTTCAAACATTTAATTTTTCTATGGTTTCATTCCAGATGATTGATAGAATTAATCTGAATTTGATGCGATTAATCTTAAATATATGCGATTAATATTGAAGTTTAAGTGATTACGGTACATAGTCGTGTTTCTGCTACATATTTTGCCCTAATTTCATAAAATTGATCCGATATTTGTATTATTATAGTATATAATCATGTTTCTGAAAGTTTATTCGACTGAGATCGATGACGGTACCATTAAATCAAGCCTACACCGTGACGATTTTGAGTTTTACTTAATGGATTCCGAATGAAGTTCTTGTTATTCGGAAAAGAATATTCACTGCTAGATATATATACTAAATTATAAATAGGAAATAGAAATACATTATGTACATGTTTTTATTCCCTATTTATAATTTAGCTTTAGATATATTAAACATTATTATGTATATGTTTTTATTCCCTATTTATAACACCTACGAGGATTCATTATTCCATGGATTATAGAAACTAATAATTGGAGTTAAAATATTAATGAACTGACTTCTTGAGCTAGCTAATGACCATGTTTCTGAATTTTGGATATTTGAGAGCGGGAAGTTGCAGCTTCAAACATAAATCAAAATGATACTTAATGCTAAAATTAACTAAATGGCCTTATTTCTATTTTCACAATGTAGGGATTTAAGTGAACCAAACATTTAGTCGGGCATATATTTGTGTTTATGTTAGTTCATTTAAAACATGAAAATGTTGATGTTCATTCATTTGAAATCTGAATGGTCAATTAAAGAACGTAAACGAGCATATTTGAACAAAGGTAAACAGTCATAAATTTATGTATTCACAACAATGTAAAAAAAATATATAAAAATAACTAAAAGTGGCCCGCACAACACGCGAGAACCTAAGCTAGTTTATACTATAAATAATACATGAGAAATGGACAAATTTAGACGATTAGGATTAAGAGATTTACACATTTTTAAACGCACGGTACAACTTTAAAAGGGAGCAAAGTCATTGTAACATTAAATATAATGTGTGTTTCATATATCTCTAAAATACTCCCCTCAACTTTAATAGATTTTTGTAAATTTACATAATAGTTACAACTTCAGTCATTTATCGTTTACTAACATATTCATTTTAATTTCACTTTTAACCGAACTTCACTTCGCGATTTTTAAACGCTCAAAAATTTTTCATACGCTAATCTTTTTTTGTTTTGAAAAAATTGCACCATAAAATCGAGCATTTTATTCTCTTTAATTTGAGTATGATATTGCCAAAGCTGTTTTCAGTTAAAAATAACATTTTACGTGTAGGTGTTTGGGGTCCGGTTTTGATGGTTTTAAATTAAACAATGAACCTAATTGTTAGCAACAGTTTGTTGTTAAAATCGGGCCGTTGAAAATTGAAAGCCAACCAAACCAAAACATTACCAGCGGTTAGGTTCTGATTTTGTTTTTACTTCAATAATAAATTGAGTTTCAAATAAGAATTATTAATCTACCTATATCAATAAATAGTTTCACGGTTTCAAACGAAACAATAAACAACCATAAGTCGACGTGGTTACCAAAGTCTGTATTTCCCACTTCATCGCGCTGGCACCCATCTATTTGCAAAATAACATATATAGTTAACACTAAATGCATACTTAAATGTCGGTACCGTTTAATTCTAAAATTTTGTCGAAATTATTTTACTTCTACTATTCATATGATGCATTTATACATTTTTATTTCTATCAAATGATCAGGCAGTGCCTGAAAGATCAAATGACCACCTTATAATTAATTAAGTCGACGCTCGAAGTTTCAAACAAAAACGATACAAAGAAATTGCAATATATTTTAGGCAAATTGGAAATAAATAATCCCACTTTTCATGTATTGGCATATAATAATCTCATCTTTAAAAATCGCTACCAACGGTCCAACCTCTTAACTATATTTGTCCCAATGGATCTCCGTTATAAAACACTTAACGTCATTAAGTTTTTTTTCAAGTTTCAAACCGATGTTTCAGGGCTTTTGATCGGAAGAAGGATACGAGTCGACTGGTGTAAAACCGATGTTTAGGGCTTTTGATCGGAAGAAAGATACGAGATCTACATATGGTGTTCATTTACTTGGAAAAGGCCTATGATAGTTAGCACGCAAACTGCTTTGGGATAGCCTTGAGGTTAGAGGAGTTCGCGGAAAGTATGTACATGTAATTCACGATATGTATGCTATGACGGAAACAAGCGTTTGAGTGCCTGTGGGGGATACTGATTCATTCCCGGTAGAGATAGTCCTTCACCAGGGGTCAGCGTTGAGTCCATTTCTCTTTGTAGTAGTCATGGATGAATTGCAAAAGCCGATTCAGAGGACAGTATCATGGTGCATGATGTTCGTAGATGATATTGTGTTAAGTCGCCGAGAGTAAAGGGTTACAGATTAGTCACTCTAAGATAGAACATCTTCATTGTGACTTTAGTGTTGCAGTCAACGATGAGGACGTCGAAATCAACATTGAAGGCCAACTAGTCCTACAGTCAACTAAGTTCAAATATTTAGGATCGTTTGTACAGCGCGACGAGGGCATAGATTGCGATGTCGCTCGTCGCATTCAGGTAGGATAGTGTAAATGGAGAACGGCTATAGGGGTATTGTGCGACAAGAGATTCCCAACTAAATTAAAGGGGAAATTTTACAGGGTTGTAGTTAGACCTATGATGTTATATGGAACAGATTGTTTGTTAGTATTTAGTGTAATTGGATTAACTGGTTGATCAATTTAATAATAATAAACATTAAGCAAGTTCGGGGATGTGTGGAGTACACACTTGCTTTAGTTTACTGTGATGTTAGGGGCGAAGCCCCTAACGAACGGGGGTCCGGGGGCAGCGGCCCCGGTTGCGGGGTTCTAGGGGCGGCAGCCCCTAGCAAGGTCCAAGGGGCAACGCCCCTGGCTGGGAAAAATTTTATTTTCATTAAAAATTCATTAGAAAAATGAATTTTATGATTATGTTACACATAATCATAAGTATTATTTGAAGTTATTTATTAATAAATTTTAAATTTTGAATAGATAACTGCTTGAAGCAGTTATCTTGAATACAACTGCCCTGGTGATGTTATTGGATTGATCGACAGACACTCGGGTTTATCTTCCTCACAAAAATTCCATACAAAATTCTTGTCTCAATTTAGAGTTTTATCCGATTAAAGTGTTTGGAGAACCACCAAAATAACTTTTAATCTAAAAGTTATCACACGACTCTCTAAATAATCCAGGTTGCTATATTGAAATCCCCAACAAAAGATTAAAATTTACTGCTTGTTGAAAGATGTATAATAGAGAGTCTTCTAAGAACGTGATATAGAAATTTGGGAAATTGGAGAAGTTTGAAGCGTTCGATTTTCGTAGATGGCAGAAAAAGATGCACTTCTTTTTAACTACTCTCAAACTTATGTACGTACTGAGTACACCGATGCCTGCAGTGGAGATGAGTGATGATGAGAACGTGACAATGCAACAGACCCGAAGACAGACCAAATGGAAAAACGATGATTATCTGTGTCGAGGTCACATATTAAATGGTATGTCTGATTCATTATTTGATGTTTATCATAGTGTAGAATCTGCTAGTGAATTATGGGAAACCCTAGAATCAAAATACATGGCAGAAGATGCATCTAGTAAGAAATTCCTTGTTGGTAATTTCTTAAACTATAAGATGGTTGATTCTAGATCTGTGATGGAACAATATAATGAGTTGTTGAGAATGTTAGGGTAGTTTAAGCAGTATAACATTAACATGGATAAATCAATTGCTGTGTCAAGCATGATTGATAAATTACCTCCTTCTTGGAAAGATTTTAAAAACACCATGAAACATAAGAAGGAGGAATATACCATAGTTGAATTAGAAACCACGTTTCAAATAGAAGAGTCTATAAGGGCTCAAGAGAAAGTGTGGATTAAAGAACCCACGGGGCCTAATTCTGTTAACATGGTGGAATCATCCAATGCTGCTGAAAAACGCAAAGGGAAACGAAAGTTTCAAAGTTCCAACAATTTCAATCCAAATAAGAAGTCAAAGTCAGTGTGTTGGAAGTGTGGAAAGCCCGGTCACTTTAAAAAGGACCGTCGGACCGGTAAAAGTGATGGAAAAGGCAAGTTAGATGGTGCTGGTCCAAGCGGGTCTAAGGACTCGAGAAAACAACAAGGTCAGGTTTTAATACCTAATTATAGTTCGGTACATAATTATTGTTCTTTAATATCTCAAGCATGTTATGTGCAGGATGATGATATTGCCTGGTGGGTGGATTCAGGAGCAATAAGTCATGTTTGCAAAAATCTCCAATGGTTTAGGAAGCTTGAACCAGTTGAAGATGGATCTACTTTAATCATGGGAAACGTTGCTACTGAACCTATCAAGGGTTTAGGATCTGTTGAACTTTTATTTACTTCCGGAAAACATTTGCTTTTAAATAATGTCTTGTATGTACCCAGGATTCGAAAGAATCTGTTGTCTGGTATTGCTTTGAATAATTATGGTTACAAACAAGTGATCGAAAGTGACAAGTTTATCTTGTCAAGACATGGTGCCTTTGTTGGCTTTGGTTTTCTTTGTAATGGGATGTTTAAGTTGAATTTGGATGTTCCTTTTCATAATTCTGTTTACATGGCTTCTACTAGCTCTAATAGAACTTTGGATAAATCTGTTTTGTGGCATGCTAGATTAGGACATGTTCATTATAAAAGGTTAAAAGATATGTCTAAAATAAGTTTAATACTTGGTTTTGATATTGCTAATGAAAAATGTCATACTTGTGATTTAACTAAGATAACTAGAAAACCTTTTACAAATCGAGTAAATAGAGAATCCAAAGTATTAGAACTGATTCATAGCGATTTATGTAATTACAACAGTACACCATCTTTAGGAAATAGAAGATATGTAATTACATTTATTGATGATTCATCTAGATTTTGCTTTGTTTATTTATTACATCCTAAAGATGAGTCACTTGACAAATTTAAAATATATAAACAAGAAGTTGAATTACATCAAAATGAGTTTATCAAAAATCTTCGTACTGATAGGGGAGGTGAGTATTATGATCTGGAATATTTTCAATCTACCGGTATAATACATCAAACAACGGCTCCTTATACACCACAACAAAATGGTGTGGCGGAAAGGAAGAATATGACATTAAAAGAAATGGTTAATGCCATGTTATCCTATTTGGGTTTAAGTGATGGATTTTGGGGTGAGGCTATGCTAACAGCCTGCTATTTATTGAATAGAGTTCCAAATAAACGGAATAAAATAACCCCATATAAACTTTGGTACAAAAAGTCACCAAATTTAAGTTTTCTTTAAGTTTGGGGATGTAGAGCCGTGGTTAGGCTAACTGAACCAAAAAGGAAAACTTTGGGTGAAAGAGGTATAGATTGCATATTTATTGGTTATGCCGAGCATTCGAAGGCTTATAGGTTTTATGTATTAGAACCAATGACTCGGTGTCTATAAACACTGTTATAGAGTCAAGAGATGCAATATTTGATGAACAAAGATTCACTTCCATACCTAGACCAAAGGACATGAGTCATAGTTTGAAGATTTCTCAAACTATAGATGAAGATGTACCATCAATCAGCACTGAACCAAGAAAAAATACAAGAATAAATAAACTTAAAAATTTTGGTGATGATTTTCAAGTTTATTTAGTTGAAGGGTCAAGTGATGGGATTGTATATCAATATCAATATTGTTTTAATATTGAGGAGGATCCAAGGACATTTAGTGAAGCAATGGCATCTAGGGATGTTGCTTTCTGGAAAGAAGCAATTCAAGATGAAATTGATTCTATAATGTAAAACAATACTTGGAAACTGATTGACTTACCCCCTGGGTGTAAACCATTGGGAAGTAAGTGGATTTTCAAAAAGAAAATGAAGGTGGATGGTAGCATAGACAAGTTTAAAGCCCGATTGGTTATCCAAGGTTTTAGACAAAAGGAAGGCATTGACTTCTTTGATACATATGCACCAGTTGCTAGGATTTCGACCATTAGGTTGTTAATAGCATTTGCTATACACAATTTTGTAATTCACCAAATGGATGTAAAAACCGCATTTTTGAATGGTGAATTGGATGAGGAGATCTATATGAAACAACATGAAGGCTTTGTTATGCCTGGAAATGAGAATAAGGTTTGTAAATTGATCAAATCATTGTATAGTCTTAAGAAAGCACCAAAATAGTGGCATCAAAAATTTGATGATGTGATATTGTCTAATGGTTTTATACTAAATCAAGCTGACAAATGTGTATATAGTAAATTTGATGCATCTGGTAAAGGAGTAATAAATTGCTGATATGTAGATGACATGTTGATATTTGGCAATAACCAAGATCAAGTTGATAGCACAAAGAAATTTTTGTCATCTAAATTTTCCATGAAAGACATGGGAGAGGCAGAGGTGATTCTTGGTATAAAAATCACACGTAATAACAATAGTATTACAATTTCTCAATCTCATTATATTGAGAAGGTTTTGAAGAAATTTAACTTCAAAGATTGTTATTCCGTAAGTACTCCCATGGATCCTAATGTTAAGCTCCTACCAAATAAAGGTATTGCTGTAAATCAGCTGGAATACTCAAGTGCTATAGGATCACTCATGTATGCTATGATAAGCACTAGGCCTGATATTGCTTATGCTGTTGGAAAGCTTAGTAGATATACTAGTAATCCAAGTTCATATCGTTAGCAAGCAATTAATCGAGTATTTAGATACTTGAAAGGAACCATGGACTATGGTTTAAGTTACAAAGGATTTCCTTCTATTTTAGAAGGATATTCTGATGCGAGTTGGATTACTAATATGGAAGATTATTCTTCCACAAGTGGATGGGTATTTGTACTTGGAGGAGGTGCTATATCTTGGGCTTCAAAGAAGCAAACTTGTATAACCAACTCGACAATGGAATATGAGTTTGTGGCATTAGCAGCAGCTGGTAAAGAAGATGAGTGGCTAAGAAATTTAATATATGAAATTCCATTGTGGCCTAAACCGATATCTTCTATATCTATCCGATGCGATAGTGAAGCTACTTTGGCTAAGGCATATAGTCAAGTATATAATGGAAAGTCTAGACACTTAGGTGTTAGACATAGCATGATTCGTGAACTTATAACGAATGGAGTGATATCAGTGGAGTTTGTGAGAACTCAATAGAATTTAGCCGATCATTTAATCAAAGGGTTAAGTAAGGATCTTGTGCACAAGGCGGCTATAAGCATGGGTTTAAAGTCCATCTAAAATCTTCCATGTTAAGATACCCAATTCCCATCTAATATGACATTAGGTGTTGAATTCAATGTGGAAAGCTTAACATCTGAAGATTGCAGCACATTATTATTTACATCCCAAGGTATGTGTTAAGACCTGCAAGTTGAGGAGGTTGAAGTATAACTTCTTAATAGTTCGTTTGAAAAATTGCATATGCAGGTGCAAGAATAAAAGAACTACCTATATGAGTATGAAGTTTAGCTGCTTCAAGAAGCTAAGACTTGGCTTTGATATGCTTATGAAGGATTAGGACACCAGGCTAGTAAAATAAAGTGTCATGTAAGAATATGTAAGTATGTAAACTTATGTGTATATTATCTTCGAGTATTCACTAAGAATAGCAAGGGTTCAATCCATAGCGACACCCCGATATTCGGATATTTGGAATGTGTAATATACTAAGATGAAATTCAATCGTCACGACATTTCATTTGTGCATAAGTTTGTTTGGTTTTGTGAGAAGTTTTTCTTAATCAAGGACTGCACTAAAATGGGGGAGGATTGTTAGTATTTTAGTGTAATTGGATTAACTGCTTGATCAATTTAATCATAATAAACATTAAACAAGTTTGGGGATGTGTAGAGTACACACTTGCTTTAGTTTACTGTGATGTTAAGGGCGAAGCCCCTAACGAACGGGGGTCCAGGGGCAGCGCCCCCGGTTGCGGGGTTTTAGGGGCGGCAGCCCCTAATAGGGTCCAAGGGGCGCCCCTGGCTGGGAAAAATTTTATTTTCGTTAATAACGCTTCATTAAAAATTTATTAGAAAAATGAATTTTATGATTATGTTACACATAATCATAAGTATTATTTGAAGTTATTTATTAATAAATTTTAAAATTTGAATAGATAACTGCTTGAAGCAGTTATTTTGAATACAACTGCCCTGGTGATATATACGTTATTGGATTGATCGACAGACACTCGGGTTCATCTTCCTCACAAAAATTCCATACGAAATTCTTGTCTCAATTTAGAGTTTTATCCGATTAAAGTGTTTTGGAGAACCACCAAAATAACTTTTAACCTGAAAGTTATCACACGACTCTCTAAATAATCCAAGTTGCTATATTGAAATCCCCAACATTGTTGGGCATCAAAAAGGCACAGGCGCGTAAATTGGAGATAGTTGAGATGAGAATGCTAAGGTGGATGTATGGGCACACAAGGTTGGACCGAATAAGAAACGACTTGTTTCAGGAGAGGTTAAGTGTGACTAGTATATCAGATAAGATAAGAGAGTGAAGATTGAGATGGTTTGAATATGTGAAAAGGAGACAGATGATAGCTATTGTTATATTAGTGGAAACCCTTACTATAAAAGGGAGAAGAGTTAGAGATAGGCCCAAAGTAACTTGAGACGTCAAGATTAAGCTTTATTTAGTAGATTTGCACCTCTCTGAGTATATGGTGGATGATAAGTCTTCCTAGAGACCTTCAAATTAAAGTTAAGGAGTTGTGTGTGTGTGGGGTGGGGGGGGGGGGGGGGGTGGGGGGCGGTAATTCTTAGCTAGATATGTATAGCAAGTTTAAACTTTATGTTTGATGTAATTTTTGTTGTAAATGGTTGCTTGATTGTTCTAAAAGAATTCTCGTATTATTATTATTATTATTATTATTATTATTATTATTATTATTATTATTACCTTAATATATATGTATATACTATTATAACAATTATTGTTCTCTTTTATTTTGTTTCTAATCTTATTTTTGTTTTTGTTTTTCCTATACGATATTTTTTCGCTCTTGTAAATAAATATGAGTTTTTCTTAATTTATACACACACACTAGATTTTAGAGCCGAGGGTCTTCTTGAAAGCAATCTCTCTACTCTCTGAGATTTGGTGTAATTTAGCCGTTCAAAATAATAAATAAATAACAATGGAAAGCATTTTTGGAACCATCAGCAACCAGAGGAAATGGATATCTTTTGAATTCGCGGGACGCAGCTTATGTAAATATGACACTACCTATCATGAATAGCTATAAAAATATATAATAACTACTAAAAGTTATTGTTATGCGTATCCAACCTTCTACTAATTAAACCAGAGAAAAGTATATGAAAACTTGAAAAAAGAAAATGCATACAAAACATCAAACGAGAGAAAAGTATATGAAAACTTAGAAAAAAAATGCATACAAAACACCGGCGTATCGCGCGGGCATCCCCTAATTTCAATAAAAACATCGACGATAATTACCAAGATTAGTTCTTGTAGGGTCCCTAGTCTTACCCAGATCTCCACTTGCACCTCTTTGAGAGACCTGCGAGCCGATAATTGTAGAACAAATGTTAACACAGGTAATTAGGATAAATTACAAAGTTCCTGTACATTACATTTTTCAGTTTCAAATTTTATTTTACATAGTTGTTAGTGAATATTTTTTTTAATTTTCCATATTTATTAATATAAGTGTAGCATATTCTAGAAGTTTATGTGTCAACAACGTGATAAAAAATTACAAATTTTACATTAGGAAAAAGTGGGTAACTTACATTTCTTTTGCTTTACACCCAAGAGAAAGATTATCTAAGTGACGAGGATCCTATGAGAAAGAGAGTTTTGGTTTGCATTTGTGCCCACACGTCGCTGGCTTGCACACTGTGCAGGGCATGCTCGTAGGTGTTGGATTAAAAATATAGAGAGTAGTTTATCATGTATAGAATCGTTTTATGTTAACAACTTGAAGGATTTTTCTACAAAAATTCCACCAAATTTCTCAAATCATTTTCATTTCTAATACATCACTTTTAGCAAAGAAATGTCAGATTTAATATTTAAACACTTCTTACCTCGTTGCAAACTCCTTTTAAGGAGACTCGAACCAATAACGGATAGTTATGTAAATAGTAATCAATTATAATAGTTATTATGCAACTCTCAGTGGTATATAATTGTTTGGTCGTGTGTGTGATTTTACCTAATTTTGCAACTAGCATCCTGAAATTGTTTGCAAATTGATGACAGGAACTTCATGGTTTTTTATTAATACTTAAGTCAATTTGAAGAATATAAATTATATATTTAAACGTTTTTCAAAAGTTACTTCAAATCAATTTGAGAAGAGCTGGTTGGGCTTTTTTTTCAAAATCTTTTCGAGCATCAGATTTTAATTCGCACTCGTAAACAAAGAACGCAATTGAAAAGGAAAATTTAGGTTAAGACTTACGTAGGAATAGGAGAAAGACGAAATTTTGAAGCTTGAACAAGATTTCTTCAAGAAATTGATAATATGCAATTCTCCATCGTCTGCTTAATAACAACGGGGCAAGGATGATCCAAAAACCAACAACCAATCCAACAAGTGCAAGTATCACTAGGATCCAATCAATGTGATTAGATTCATCATGTCCGTAGGTAGTCGCTTTGGGATCACCAATATTTTGTAAACACACAGGAAGAGGATCCCCACAAAGCGAATTCCCAGTGAAACTCAGCTCGCTGAATGTTTGAAGTTGACGGCCTGTCGGGATTCTTCCTACAAGATTGTTGTACGATACATTCAACCAGTTCAAAGCAGTTAACTGTGACAGGCTGAAAGGAATATTTCCATCAAGATGGTTCATTGATAGATCTAAGGCTTCAAGCTTTCCAACATGACTGAACGAGTTGGGAATTCTTCCAGTTAGATCATTGTGTGACAGGTTGATGAACCTTAAGCCCAAAAGTCCAACAAGTTCATCAGGAATTGACCCCGAAAATTTGTTATCAGAAAGGTCTAATAATGTCACTAGATAAAGTATGGTGTTGTATGTATAAGTTATTCCCTTAGTCACCAATGATGCGCTGATTATTTGGTAATCAGGTGTGGTGCTATTTGCAAAGAATCCATCAAAAAAAAAGTCGGACTTCCAGACATGACAGAGAAGTTTGCAAAGCAAGTCGGTAGGTTCCCAGAAAAGTTATTATGAGCAAGATCCAAAATCTGAAGATACCTGAGATGACATAATTCATCAGGGATTTTACCTTCAAATTTGTTAGAATGAAGACTTAGAAGTCTCATACTTGTATTATTTCTCTGTATTGATGTTGGTATTTTTCCCATTAGTTTATTTTGCGCAAGCTCAATGATTACCAGGCTGATGGAATTCAGTAGCCAGAGAGGTAATCCACCAGATAGTCTGTTATCATCCATATCTAGTGACCGTAAGGTAGAAATATTTCCTAAAGATGATGGGATTATACCAGAGAATTGGTTTTTCTCTAGGTTCAGAATGACTAGAGATTGCCAATTCATCCAACAATCTGAGATAACACCTGACATTTTATTGTTTGCTAGATTAAGAACTCTTAATTGCGGATCTTGAATGCCGTAACACAAAAAGTGTTCTAAAGATCCTGAGAGAATATTGTTTGAAAGATCCAGGAAATTTGCTGCACTGAAATTACCACGTAAAGTACCATCTATCAACTTTCCTTGAAGGTTGTTGTTAGACATGTTCAGGTAATACAGACTAGGGAATGCAGTCCAAATCCAATTGGGGATGGTGCCTGATATGTTTGCGTTGGCTACATCTAATTCTTCTAAGTCCGTTTGCGTCCGAATCCATGAAGGAAATTCAGGGCCTAAACTGCAAGAACCTGCTCTAAGCACTTTGAGTTTGAAACGTGGAATCCAATTGTTAGCATTTAACTTGATCACCAACTTGTTATCCGCAACCCACAAATATTTCAACGTTGTCAGATTGGCAAAGTGGGTTGTAGTCAGAATACTCGTAAATGAATTGTGATCAAGGTGGAGAGAAGATAGTTTACCGAGTCGGCCGATGCTTTCAGGAAGACTTCCATTCAAATTGTTGTACGAAAGATCCAATGATTCCAATGATGATAAGCCACCAATCGTATATGGGATTGAACCTGATAGCTGATTTATACTGATGTCTAACGTCTGTAGGAGTGACAAACTTCCTAAAGAATACGGAACAGTCCTTGTTAAGTTATTGTTACCAAGATCAATATGGATCAGATTTTTCAATTTTCCTATTCTTTTTGGTAGTTGGCCACTTAGATGATTATTACGAAAAGCTAATAATTTCACGTTAGGTGACTCACATTCACTAAATTTTTCAAGAATCTCTGACACATCACCTGAAAATTTGTTATTTTGCAAATCAAGGGTAGTGATGTTGCAAAGATTACTTAATGATGTTGGTATCTCCTCAACAATCCGATTGTAAGATAAGTCAATGTGCTCAATTGAAAACAAGTTGTGCAGGTAGCCTAAAATTGGTGAATAAATATCACAGTGGCTAACATCAAGAAAACGAAGATGATGTAGGCTAGACAATCCATTCAATGGCAAAGAATTCACAAAATGGTTACTAGACACACGAAGAGTCCTTAAAGAAGGCATTCTATGGAAACCGCCATGAGTTCCAGGATTTACACCTCTAAAAGAGCAATCAGTCAAATCTAACAAAACTAAATTGCCTAGGCTGAAAATCCACTCATGAATCAAACAGCCAAAGTAGTTATATGAAAGATCAAGGACAATAAGGGACGTAAAACTAACTGTAGTTGGATTACTAGGTAGCCGACCTAACAAACAATCAGAAAAGCGAAGCTCTAGCAAAGAAGTGAGGTTGCTGATTGCCGGAAACCAATCTGAAGCTTCTTCGAGCATGATGCCACTCATATCCAAGTGTTGAAGCACTTCAAGATTATTTAGCCAAATTAAGCTTTTAGAATATGGTACTAGAAATTCATCTTGAGAAAGATCAAGCACACGCAATGTTGATAGATTTCCAAGTTGGTGGGGAATTTCCCCTTGGAATCCCGAGTATGAGAGGTTAAGATATACAAGATTTTGGAAAGAACCGATGAATGCTGGGATCGATTTGAACCAAAAAAAGTTGCAGCTCAAGTCGAGGTGTCTGAGCTGTACCAGTTGGATAATTGATGGACTTATGGTTCCTTCTAGTACTTGTTTGTGCCCTCCAAGGCGAATCTCGTGTACATGACCGGTGATATTGTCGCAAACCACGCCGAACCAACTGCAACAGTCTTTGCCTACCCATGAAGTTAGATGGTTTGCATGGTCAGTGAGATTGTTCTTGAGATCAACAAGAGCCGATCGCTCAGTGGGTATACATAACACAGGATCTGAACTTTGATTACAAAAACAGATGCAGCAAAGTGATAAAACCAAGAGAAACCATAAGAAAGAGTTGGGAAAAGATGAAGGAAGAAGTGTGAGAGATTTCATTGCAGTGATGATGAAAGGATAGTGTGATGAGGTATAAATTCAATTATTATTGTCAGTGGAAGACTTTTAAGAAAAAGAAATGCTCATTTTAAAAAAATAAATTAAAAGAAAAAAACAACTAGAAAAGATCCGTTGTCCAATTGTTAGATAACGCAACTAAAGTTCTTTTCAGGACTTATGAAAAGAAAAAAAAGTCTTTATGATGTCCACTTTCACACAAATAAGACAACATGAACTTTTATGGTTGAAAATAGGACTTAAGTAGAAATTTTAGGCATTTCTTACATGAAATTTTAATTGCTTTTGAGTAACCACACCAATAACTTTATGTCGGAAATACGTCGATAATAGTTGTAAACGACCATAACACGGCGGTGGTCGGGTGATAACATGACGTCCATCGGATTCCTAACAGACGTTAGCAACATATTACCAGCCAACAGCCCTTTCACGACAATTATAAAACGGATTTAAAATAAATAAAATAACATTGATCGTTTTACCAACCAAAATAAAGTAACACAGAAATTTTACCAACATTAACATTAATGTTGACTCTCCGTCACATAACCCGGATTTTATCAACTATTGAGTCTTTTTTTCTTTTAAAAATTGTCTATTTGATGAGTTTGTAATTTGGGATTAGTTCCTGTAACGTAATGAACATCATCAACACCGACTAAATTCATGTCAACTTGCCGTCTCAAAGTGCGAATTTTATCAACTTCTGGGTTTTACTGACCCAAATAAATATTGGTTTAAATATGCAATATTTTTATCATAAGTTATGTGAGTAGCGTTACTTTTTTTGTGTGTTTTGTTTAAAATATGCTAATTATCGAATTTATTTTATAAATTTAGTTCCGCTACTGTTAAAAATTTAACTGTTACAAACATATATACTACCGAATTCGCGTCAAATCGCAATCAGAACATCCAGGTTTTACCGACCTAATAAACGTATCATGTTAAATTTCTTTCATCATAAGCTATACTAGTGCTACTACTACTACGGTTGTTTACTAGCTAATTTATTTTTTTTTTGGATTTATGCTAGTGTCGTAACAAATCTAACCGATACCGATATAATTTGTGTCACCTTAATTATAAGTTTTACGTGTGCTGATACTATTTTGGACGTTACAAAACTATTTTCTGGATTTAGTGTTGGTACCGTAACGACTTTAACCGGTACCAATCTAATTCAATTAGCTGCGCCGTCGCAATGCGGTGTGTTTTGTAACCTAGTTCAGTTTTAATTATTATTATTATTATTATTATTATTATTAAATTTTTAGGTATAATATTATAATACTAAGAGTTTTAGTTAATATGTTTTAGTACCATAATTTTATTATTGGTTAGTATCAATACTATAATACTATACTATTGCAATTATATTTTATATTAGCTTTTTATATTGTATATATATTATTATGATTAATTTTATATTTGTTATTATTAATTAAACATATATTTATTTTGGTTGAATAAAATTATTATTATAGTGTTATAACATTTGTTTAATTAAATAAATTAGTTTTAGATTAGGTGTGATTGGAAGTAAATACATTTCACTTCAATTTATTTGATTAAATAATTAAAAGCTGGTTTTAGATTAGGTGTGATTGAAAGTTAATACATTACAAGTTGAAGTGTGTTGTAAGAGGGAGAGGAATCATAATTTTGTATTCACTTTTGGGTTTAAATACATATAGTCTTCAAAATTAGGAAGTCGTATGAAAGGTATCAAACGAACTCTGATTCAACTCAAATTAGAGGTGTTGAAACCGTTTCGTTGAACTCTACAATATTAGGGTTTTTTTTCATTGTTCAATTTCTATTTTAGATTTTAGAATTTTTGTGTTTAGATCTTTGTGTTTATTTCTTATTGTGTTTTTTTTTTGTATATTTTTGTCATTTTGTCTTTCTTATTTGACATTGTGTATTTTCTCCTCGACAATGTATTATATTTCTCAGCATTGTGTTATGCTTTGCCCAACATTATATTATATTTTGTGATTCATCAGATGTTATATTTAAGATGTAAGTGGGTTAAGTAGGTCTTTTATGAAAGGACTCACCTTATAAAACATACATGTTTTTCATTAATGTTGACTTGTTTAACAAAACAAATAAAATATAAAAGAAATCAACCCGAACACAAAATGTATACTTTATATTTTAACATTAAAGAGTTATCAACCTGAATACGAATAAACATGATATGAATGACATCATATTATACTATATATGAAAGCAAAGTGAATTGCTACAGTACCAAGGCTATCTTTGGAATTTCACGACAGCTATAGTATATGGGGTAGTTTCGGAATTTCAAGTTTAGCACGTGTCAGTGTGTCTTGCTTATTGCCCTGCAACATCAACATTGCTTTCTAGAAAACACAGATGTAAAAGAAAGAAATCCAAAGGAACATCAGCGCCGATGACCTGGCTAGGGTTTTGCTAGCTTCACTAGCGACAAGCTATGGTTTTGCTACCCCTTTTTCCAGCAGCTGAACCACCACTACCATAATCGGTAAGTGGAATCAACGGGTTTGTTAATTTGAAAACTGGAAGCAGGTGTTAGTTAAGTTGAGTGATGAACGACGAACAGAGGCATACAAGTGATGAAGTGATTTAAATTTGACGAATTAGATTTCATATTTACCGACCAGCTCATGCTTATTGCAAAATAAAAATCTCCCAAAACCCTAGGTTAATGTGTGTGATTTGAAACTCAAATTGACGGCCTGCGAATCAAATAGAGTAAATCTATTGTTGTGTCAGCATCTCAGTTTCGTTGAAAGGTCGAGTTGTAGGTCAACTTTAACTCTTTAAATTGCTTTTACTGTTGTTTTTGATTCATGGTTCAAGGTTTATTGGACTTGAGTATTTTTCTATTCTCCCGGTCGATTTCGGTAATATATTACTATAGAGGGAGGGTAGCAAAGCTACCCGCGGATCGTCAAAGACATCCGCCACCCGCGGATCCATCAACCAACATCTGGGGAAATACCCGATCGGACTATCCAGTTTGATTTAGTGTTTCTTCATTGGCGCCATCCGGTTTTAGCTAGATACACGGTTTTTTCGATTCACTGTGGTCTGAAGATGAGTCAGAACCAACAGCCATCTGCTGCTCCGGCAAGATCCCGTCATACTGAAATTATGGACGAATCAGTTCATGAAGGACAGGTGTCGGAGGAACCTCGCCGGGGCACCAGAACTCCGGTCTTCGAAAATAGGACCAGAGAAGTTCCAAGGTTTGACGACTTTGCACAATGCAGGAACACCAGAACCCCGGTCCGGGATGACCGGACCGGAGAGTTCCCAAGGCAAAGAGTCACCGAGATACAATGGACCACTCAAACTCCGGCTCTAGAAGACGGAGCTGGAGAGTTTCCCGGATATGATGGGGATGAAACAAGAGCTTATCAGGCTTGATATGGTAAAAGCATTCTCACCCCAGAAGAGTGGTACCAACAGGAGAAACATCGGCTGAAAGAAGAGTATGAGCGAAGAGTGAGCCGAGATCAGGTCCAAGCTAGGACGCTGACATACGACTCGCCATCTCCGCCTCCGCCACCAGTACGACGCACTCAAGATCTAGAGTTGGAAGACAACTCTCGATCAGCTGGTCGTTCACTGGTAAAAAGCCGCAATAAAAGTTATCACACCCAGCGTACTCTATCCCACAGAACTCCACGGGATACTCGACAGAGAGAAACGTTTAAAGAGGAAGATTACGCGAGTGATGGTAGTTGGGACAATGGCAGGGAAACCTCCAGCCGTCCCAAACCGTTAGTCAAACATGCTGAGTACTTCAGCGATGTGGAGGAAGACTTCACCAAGCCATACCGCCCCGCTGCGTTCGCGGAAAAGTCGAAGTTCATTCCGCGGATAGCAACCGCTCCTTTCCCAACCAACATCAAGATCCCGAGCAATTTGGGAAAATACAATGGGATGACTGATCCGAGGGATCACCTGTTGAACTTCACAGCGATTGGGCGAGTAAGCGGATGGACCCTGCCCTGTTGGTGTCATATGTTCGCATTGACACTAACAGGAGCAGCCAGAGAATGGTTTGAGAAACTACCGGACGGTCAAATTAGCAGCTGGGACGACCTGGTAGTGAAATTTTTGCAACACTTCAGTCAGCAGCGTAAACATACCAGAGATGCGTCGGAAATCCTGAGTGTTATCCGACGAGATAATGAATCACTGGAAAACTTTATCACCAGGTTCAATAACGAGAGCTTGAATATTGGTGGAATCAGTGAAGACATGCTGCGGGGAGCGTTCCGAGTAAACGCAAGGAGCCCTGAGATGGTCAGATGTTTGACAGGCCGGGATGGCATGCCCCAGACTTGGGACGCGATCATTTCCGCGGCCAAAGTTTTCGCGGCTACGGAAAATTGTTAAGGCGAGAGGCGCCCAAACAACAAACAAGATCCGAGACACGGAATGCTCAGCCAAAAGAGAAGGGTTCAATATGGTCAAGGATTCAGCCCCTGGAAAGCTCACCCAAGTAGTTTGATGCCATGTCACTGATCGGGCAGAAACAAAAATATAGAATTTCGGGCAAATCCGACTGGCAGCGTTGGACCCCCTTGAAGAAAACCCCGTCCAAAATCTTAACAACAGAAAACATCAAATTCAGGAAACCTCAACCGTTGGTCAAGCGAGTAAACCTGAATCCGAACAAGCATTGCATGTTCCAGGAGGACATCGGACATGACACGAATGAGTGCATAAGCTTGAAAAATGAGATCGAGTCCGCTCTCAAGTCTCGAAAACTTGATCATCTGCTCAAAAACGTGCGACAAGGTCCGCGGAAGAATGCAGCTCTCGCAGAAAAGTGTCCCCCGTGAAAGCAGATCAAGGATTTGAACGTACACATGATCCAAGGGGGACACCCTCGGAAGTTCAAGCAGAGGGAAGCAGATGAAGATGAGTGGAAAAATGAACCCGTAGTTTTTCCAAGAGTGAAAGGAGGGCCATGCATGAAGAAACCTCTACTCGTCACGGCTTTGTTCGGTCACTATCTGTCTCAATATGTCTTCTTCGGTACTGGAAGTACGTCTGACATAATGTACGAACAGTGTTTTGAGCAGCTAGATGAAGAAGACAAAGCCATGTGGAAACCTGTGCATGCCCCAGTTTCCGGATTTGGGTACAAGGTTATGCACCCCAAGGGGGTCATAACATTCCCAGTCACACTAAGTGACGGGATCCACTCAAGGACCGAGGATGTTGAGTTCCTCGTCCTACCCGCGAGATCCAAACATGACATAATCTTAGGGCGGGAAGCAATTGGTGACTTCAACGCCAATCCTTCCACAGCACACGGTGCAGTGGGTTTTCCCTCGCGAACAGGAGTAGCAATCATACGACTCAACATTGCTACGCAACAGAGGGATCGAAGCCTGCGAAGGTACCCAAGAAGGCACTGTGTATAGAACCCGAAAAATGTGTGGTTAATCCGGAACAAACTGTCACAATCGGGGCCACTATCTTAGAAACGGTGCGTGTCTTTCTGAAACAACTGCTGATAAAAAATGCAGATATCTTCGCCTGAAAGCCTTCGGATATGACCGGCGTACCACGAGAAATTTCAGAACATTGGCTGCGGGTTAACCCGGCGTGTACACCGATCGTTCAGAAAAAGAGGAAGATGGGTCCCGAACAAACAAAATCCATGAACGAGCAAGTGCAGGATCTGTTGTACACAGGGATCATTCACGAGATTCAGTACTAAAATTGGGTCGCTTATCCGGTGATGGTCCCTAAAAGCAACGGCTCATGGCGGATGTGCATCGATTTTAAGGATCTGAACAAGGCCTGCCCCAAGGATTGTTACCCGCTTCCAGAGATTGACCTCAAAGTAGATGCAGTGGCACCCTTCAAATTCAAGTGTTTTCTAGATGCTTACAAGGGTTACCACCATATACGCATGGCGTCCCGTGATGAAGATAAAACCGCTTTTCGAACTGACCAAGGCACGTTCTGTTACAAGATGATGCCATTCGGTCTAAAAAACGCGGGAGCCACGTATCAGCGGTTGATGGACAACACTTTCCGAGGTCAAATCGGAAAAACCTGGAGGTGTACATGGATGATCTGGTCATCAAGAGTGTGGAAGAAGATCAAATGCTTCGGGACATCGAAGACGTTTTCTCTACACTCGGGACACTAAACATGAAACTTAACCCTTCGAAATGTTCTTTCGGCATGGAAGAAGGAAAGTTCCTAAGAGTGATTGTCACCGGGGAGGGATTCAAAGCAAACGCGGAGAAGGTACAGTCCATCGCCCTAATGCCCTCCCCATCTTCACTAAAAGGTCCAAAAATTGAATGGAAGATTAGTGTCTCTAAATAGATTTCTGGAAAATCATGCAGCTAAATCTTACCCATTCGTTTCAACGTTACGAAACTGCCTAAAAAGGCACATTTCAAATGGACACCGGAAGCAGAAACAACATTCTTGGAAGTGAAAAAATGCCTCATGGACCTTCCAACATTGATTGCACCCCGAGAAGGAGAACCCCTTGTATTGTACTTATCCGCTTCAGATATTGCAATTGGTGCAGTTCTCCCAACGGATCGCAAAGCCATCCAAACGCCGATATACTACGTCAGCAGAACGCTAGTGGATGCCGAAACCCGGTACTCGATGCTTGAAAAACTTGTGCTGGCACTAGTTTATGCAGCGCGAAGGTTAAAGAGGTACTTCCAAGGTCACCAAATACAAGTTTTGATAGACTACAAGCTGAAAAACGTATTGGCAAAACCTGAATTATCCGGGAGATTAACCAAATGGGCAATCGAACTTGGCGAACACTCCATTGAGTACAAGCCTAGACCCGCGATCAAAGGCCAGGTCTTGGCAGACTTTGTCACAAAAGTACCCACAGGCAAAGTCTAGTAATGCCTGCTTGAACAACAATCCCCGATCCTTTCCGATGAAAGTCAACAATGGACTCTGTTTACGGATGGAGCATCAAGTGGGGAGAGATCAAGAGCGGGTTTGAAATTGATTAACGCAGAAGGCCAAGAGTTGACCTATGGAATCAAGTTGAACTTCAAAAGTATGAACAATGAAGCCGAGTACGAGGCATTCTTGGCTGGACTGCCGATTGCAAAGAAGCTCGGTGTAAAATTTTTAGAGGTTCGGGTTGATTCTATGCTTATTGCAAGACAGGTCTCAGGGACTTATGAAGCAAAGAACGATATCATGGCCTCATATCTGTCCCAAGCCAAGGACCTTATGCAACAATTCATGTAAAGTAGTGCACATTAAGAGAAGTGAGAATCGACCAGCAGATGCCTTGAGCAAATTGGCGTCCACCAGCTTCGAACACATGGGCAGAGACGTTAGGATCGAGATCCTGGACGCTCCGTCCATTCCTCAGTGACAAGTTCTAGTCATCCAGACTGGCGCAACGTCGTGGATGGAACCAATAAGGGCTTACTTGTCCTCCGGCATCCTCCCGGAAGATAAGACACAGGCTCGAAAGACCCGCCATAAGGCGTTATGGTATCAAGTACATGATGGGGTCCTATTCAGAAAGTCATTCCTTGGCCCACTGCTCAAGTGTGTAGACAGGGAAGAATCTAACTACATGATACGAGAAATCCACGAAGGCATTTGTGGCCTACACGCGGGCCCAAGGATGGTCGTAGCAAAGATAATGAACGCCGGGTATTATTGGCCAGGAATGCACACGGATGCAGTCAAGGAAATCCGGAAATGCGACGCCTGTCAAAGGCATGCGCCCCAAACCTTGAGACCACAAAACCACCTGGTGCCAATAACCTTTGCGTGGCCCTTCCAGAAGTGGGCCATTGATATCATGGGACCATTTCCAGAGGCACCTGGGCGGGTCAAATTCTTTCTTGTGGCAATTGACTACATCACCAAATGGGTCGAAGCCAAACCGCTTGCTCATATCACGGTAACAAACGTCAAAAAATTCCTTTGGGAATACATAATCTGTCGTTTCGGTCTCCCCCAGACGATAATAAGTGATAACGGCACTCAATTTGCCGACAAACATCTACAAGAGTGGTTGTCGAAGCTCCACATTAACCAAGTGTTCACGTCGGTAGCTCACCCACAAGCCAATGGGCAGGTGGAGCGGGCAAACAGAAGCATCAAAGAAGGCATAAAAGCACGGTTGGGAACCAAACGAACAGGATGGGTAGATGAATTGCCCCATGTTCTATGGGTGCATCGAACTAGCAAGAAAACAAGTAACTCAGAAACCCCGTTCAGTTTGACTTACGGGACAAAAGCAATGATCCCGGGCGGAATCGGTGTCCCATCCGCACGAATGCTTTTAACCACCGACAACGAAAAGGAGCTTCGACTTAACCTGGATCTCTTAGAAGAAAGAAGAGAGTTGGCCGCTATATGCGAAAGCAAATACAAGAGCCAACTCCAAAAATATTATGATGCGCGGTCAAAAGTATGCGAATTCCACAAGGGGGACTATGTCTTCCGAAACGACAAACCATCAAATGCCGAATTGCCGGGAAAATTAGCCCCCACATGGGAAGGTCCCTATGAAATGGACGAAATTCTTGGGAAAGGCGCTTATAAGTTAAAAAAGTTAGTTGGTACTCTCATTCCCAGAACTTGGAATGTCGCGCAATTACGAAGGTGTTATATTTAATTTGTGATTTTCTTCTAGGCCTGCGTGCCTCGACCTACGTGCCTAGTATTTTGGCCTGCGCACCGGATTGCGTTACTTTGAAATAATAATAGTTGTGATTATCTTTTAGAATTTCTTAGAATCTTAATTCCTGTACGGATAGGCATGCGTGCCAATACTTATCCTAATCCTGTATTTCGGATACATGACAGATTTAGCTCACACACATTAATATTGCACCATACAAGACAAAATGTAAAATGCAAAGTCTTATATACAACCGAAAAAGGGATTACAGGAATATATATATATATATAAAAAGAGAAGTGTATAAACAACTACTACTCTTCACGAATTAGTTGCGGAGTTGCTGAACACCATCCGCTGCTTCAGCAAAACCCTCGATAGCATCCTGGATGGGAAAATGAAAATTATCAAAAGCATCCATTTGGGCATCGTACTTCCCATCCACATCCACCCCGTGAAGGTCAAAATCTTCAATGGAGCGACCTTCCCGAGCAAAAGCTATCCCTTCCTGGAAACCTTCCTTGCGCCTCGAATCACTTGATGCACATAGAAGGTCAGCAAGGCAGTTTCCTAACTCATCTCCTCTATGAATACGGGAGATAACCTACGAAAACAATTCAAGAATAAGCAAAAACGAAGTCACAAGCCATGATAAAGATGGAGGGACCCATACCTTAGGAAAACCTTCCCGCATCAACCAGGAACAGTCGGAGGAAGCCTCCTCAGCACTTAACTTCAAAGCACCCTGCTCACCAACGTACTTGGTGTTTTCCTTGATAAAATCTTCAATTAATTGATCCTTTTCAGCAGCGGCAGCGCGAAGGGTACTGATAACTTCCTCCTGAGATTTAAGGCGAGCTTCAATATCTCTCTTGGCTTCTTCTGCCTTAGCAAGCTCAGCTTCATGAGCACGGGTCAGAGCACGTGCGGCCTCGAGTGCAGCATTTTGTCACCAACACGTCTCTTCCCAATCCTTGGCAGCAGCAGCTTGCCGCTCCCTCTCTTGTTCAAGAGCCTGTTCAGAATCTCTCAACTTCCACCTTTGGGTGTTAGCCGCAAGACGATATATTGCCCTTTCTGCCCGGAGCTCTTCAATAGGTTCTCCTGAGAACCCCAGTTCCGCCCCATGAAGTTCCAGTCCTGGTACATCTCCTGGGTTGTGGAAACCAGGTTGGCCAAATGATATATATACGAATTGCCAACAGATACCCAGGACCGGTTCCGCTGGTACTCACGCTCCGCAGGAGGCACGCCCTCATGAAGGAAATCAAAACACACTTCCTCGTCAGAAAATCGCGAGGAAGGAGTTAGATTCAATTCAGGGACATGCCGAGCAACACCGCTCTGCGTAATACGGACCCCCTCCCCCCTCTTGGACTCATGGGGAGGCGGAGGAGATACCACCACCCGCTCGGAAGGCTCCTCAGCTTCATGAGCAGGAGGCGAGGGAGGCAACTCCAACCTCTGGACACCAGAGGAGGTCGAACCCTCCTTGTACTGCCCCTTACCTGAAGCAGACCGCTGGCTAAAGTCACCCTTAGTGGGGGAGAGTCCAAGAGAATAACAGGGGCTGCACAAAAATAAACTGCCAAATAAGTAACCAAACAATAAACACAAATCCATAAAGGTATGAGATACCTTTAGTACGGACTGCAACACGGTCACAAAGACGAACCCTCTCCGCTTTCGGAGGAAGGGGGAGAGGAAGATCCATTCCTTGCTTTTCACCAGCCACCTCCAACGGAGTGCGGTTGGACGATATTTCCTTCTTCTTGCGACCAAAGGCTGTATCATAAACATTTAGTAACTGCCGAGAATACGCAGAAAATTATCCTTGGTCATATCAATGCCAAATTACCTGTAGCGAACATACCCTTAGAGACTACAGGCTCCGGACGGGTTTTTTCAGGAAACAAAAAACTATCCTTGGTCTTGTCAAGGATAGGGAGCTCTTTCTTGTCACGGGCAGCAATGTGCATGACCGCAGGCACACCCGCCACAAACAGAAGAAGACCTTCAGCTGCACAATAAACCAAAATTAGAAACCAAAATAAGCTCAGGAAGTACGACAAATCTAGTTACATCCATCTGGCTTCCGGAAATATGGCACATCGTCCGGATAAGGCCACAGGCGACTCATCCCAACCCTCTCAAGAGCAGATTCAGGGATGGGACGTGTAGGAGTGGGGGTATTGGTCAATTGTTGATACCACCCATGCCTCTCCGGACGTTCAACGAATGGCAAGGCAAGCAATGACTGATCCGCCGATTGCCAGTACATCGGCGACGGGATGACGTCCTCCCATATCCAGAAGAATTTCCTGGACCAGTGTGGGTCCAGGAGTGGTGTGTCCACATCAATAGCCTTCTGGTTAGTTGGAAGGAAAACATAGCAGTCACCCCTACCATGCAAGTGGTAGAACAAACCAAACTTATCATTAGTAGGCACAATGCATGTGCCCGGCAGTAGAACTCAAAATGACGAATGGGCATCACCACCGAAGAAAGAAGCTAGGAAATATGAATCATATTACCAGTTATCAGCTTACCCAAAAACTGGGTAACCGGAAATCGGAGATTCCCGGAGCTGAAATACTTGGTGAACACGACCATCTTCCCCACCGGAGACCGGCTCGCCGTCGAACCAGGAGCCAGAAATTCCGGCTCCCATTCGGGAGCTATACCGTAAGCATTGACGACGTCTTGGAAACCCTTGACGTCCCAAATCAATGGTTACAGAATCGATGGTCTGGTAATCAGACCTCGTCGATGCCATATACTCGGCTAACAATCGATTACAACGAGCTATGGTTGCCGGAGAAATAGACAAAGAAGGCTTTTTGGTTTGAAGAGGAAGAATACCTCAAAAAATCCGGCACGATTATCTCAGTTGTTCGAATACAAAGTAAGAGGATAAAGATGATATTGGCAGATATATATATAGTGGTAGCATTAAATACATGGAAAACCGCAACGTAACTGGCTACTAATCAGATGTGACACGTTAGGCGGAAAACAAAACGCCAAAAAATTTAAAATCCAAGTACAGCGCGAACCAGTAGTCAGAACTTTTTCTGCGCATGATAGACCTGTCACATCTGTCAAAATTCAGATATAATCAGTGAACTACTAGTTCTACAGTAACCAGATTAACTAAATGCTTGGCTGACATGTCAGACATTATTGGAATACAAGTTACAAAAAAAGAACAAGAAAAGGACAAGTCACAACTGAAGGCGGACTGGTCATTGACTGGGAAATCGTCAATGATCCGAGTAACCCTCTCGATAAACACAAAATTTCAACACAAGTGGAAAATATAGTCCATTTCATTTTCATATGTACAAGATTACAAAACAAGAAAAGAAATACATCGATAAATCTACACTATCACTCTATTCGTCATGGGTG